>NW_026862466.1:0-168184 GCF_026571515.1 Ruditapes philippinarum
CAAGTATTTGAGACACCCCGTTTTCCAGGACAAATTTGTTGAATTTAGACGAGTGAGACATACTAAAGTAATTTGCTGATATGGGAATTTCTTGATTTTCCTAAGTCCATCCTTTCTTAAAAGGAAAAAAAACATCTTTACACTTGGTTTTACATGTCCGTGCATTATTTCCACAGGAGCATTAGAACGACGGACTTCTGTCAGCTAGGTGGATAGCTTCCTCACATAACAGAATCGAAAACAAGAGGGTCATGGCAGCCCTTATATCGCGCACCTTAATGTTTTTAATGACAAGGAATAATTAATATTGTTAACTGTGAATGAAAAGCAGATATAATGTCTTAATATTAATCATATCATAGCATTCATGTCAGCATTTGAAAAAGTGCAAATGTAAACAAGGTTTTTACCATATTTGGACTGTGTCTACTAGTTTGACACTAGATGACCCATATACGAATATGAGCTAGAAATCATATAAACAACCTTTGTGACAAACTTTCAGGATATTGGGGGTAAATACATTACATGTATAGTATTAACAAAGTTTCCATATATTGGCTATGTGACCCAGTTTTGTTTTTTTGTTGTTGTTTTTTTTGTTTTTTCTTTTTGTTTTTTTGTTGTTTTTTTTTTGGGGGGGGGGTCTTTATTTGGACTGTGTCACATAGATTTTCACCCCAGGTGACTCGTATTCAAACTTTAGCTCTTATAAACCATGCATCAATCACTCTTTAATAATTCCAAGATATTTGGGCTGTATATTAAGTGTAAACAAGGTTTTTCCATATTTAAACTATGTTATCTAGTTATTTGGTTTTTCCATATTTAAACTATGTGATCTAGTTATTTTGATGACCAAGATGACCAATATTCGAACTTGAGCCAGACATCATCTAAACAACCTTTTTGACCAATTTTAAGGACAGTTAGACTGAAATGTTACCTACAGAGTCTTAAGTTTTTCCTTATATGGGCTTCGTTATCTAGTTTTTTTATCCCTGATGATCAATATTTGAACTTGTCCTAATAATCATCTGACAAATTTTATTTGGACTAAAATGTTTCCTCTAGAGCGCTTACAAAGTTTTTAAATATTTGGTTTATGTGACCTTGCTTTTTACCCAAAATGACCCATATTCAAACTTGAGCTAGAAATCATCTAAACAACCTTTCTGGCCAATTTCCAGGATATTTGAACTGAAGCAATAGCCTCTCAAGTGTTTTTCCATACTTGAACTGTGACCTAGTTTTTGACCCCAGGTGACCCATATTTAAACTTGAGCTAGAAATCATTGCAGCAACCTTTCTGACCAATTTCCCGGATATTTGGACCGAAACAGTAAATCCTAGAGCATTAACCGGAAATTTCAATTTTTCACTCCTGTGACCTAGTTTTTCATCATTGGAACTTATCTTACTCTGAGACATCACAAGGACAAACATCCTGACCAAGGTGAGCTAAAAACAATTAGCTTTTGAGACATACAATTTTAATCTTATCTTGCTACATACATGTATCAATTTTTTCAAAGAACAAGCTATATGAACAGTGATAGCATGTGTTACAAATCCTCAAAACTATTTAAAAAGAAAATAACTCTCTTTTAAAACTTTTATTTAAACATATATATATTTGACAAAATGTTCATATTTCTAAATAATCTAATATCAAATATCTTTACTTCATACAGTTCTTATAAGAAAATTCTAGAAATAAGATGGTGCTCATACAAAAGACTTCACTGTAAATTTTTATATAAATAAATAACATTCATGGTTCATGACCTTCAAGAAATTTGGAAAAGAAGTCGGCAGGTTTGGGGTTGACTGTTTGGTTGAAATAATTCATAACATGATTCTTCTGTTTCCATATATTTTTGGTCTCCTCAAGTTCGTGTTGACCCTGAAAAATACACAATGTTTTTAAACTTGGCTATATAATACCACATGTGAACAGCATAATAACAGCACTACATATTTTACATATTCTTTGATGTTTGAAAATTGTTTTAGAAGCATAATTTACATACATACATGTATATAAAATTTCACTTAAGTGTGATTACAACCTTAATTACAACATACAGGATTCTCCAGCTTTGATTCCATAAAACATTATATTTTAAGAATTACAATTTATCTATATGTATAACATAAGAATTACAATTAATTTATAACATACTTTTTTGACAGGCAACAGAAAGACTGCAAGACATTTTAACCATTGAAAATCAGAAGACTAAACTATAACTACATGTATAAGGCTCTGTATAATGTAACAAAAACTTGACAATCTCTATTTAAGTAATAAAAGCACGCTTCTGGTGATCTGCTTATGAAAAAGTTAGAAGTGGAAAACAAAACATTGTTACAGCATATTAACCTTCAAATGTATAAACATGACATCAATAATCGCATGACTGTTAGAATTAAATTTCACTGATTCTATTTCATTAACAATGACCTTCACAAATTCATTTATGACCTTAGATGATACAGGCTTCTTCAATTTAGTTTTATATTTAACTTGAATGGATTTTACTAGGCTAAAAACTCACAAGGCACAATAGTGCCAAAAGTAATTGATCTGTTTTTCATAAAATACATGAGAGCCACGTACAAATAATAGATCTAAACAATTATCCTTTTATAATATACATTTTTGTACCTCCTCTAGTTTAAACAAAGTTTCATCCAAAAATAGCAAGATATTACTGTGACTTCTGTCCCTATTAAAGCTTTATTCAAGTGCTTGACCATCTTTATCACACTTCAAACAATAATGTGTTACAAAATCTATGCTCTCAATTACATACCAACTTTTTCCTATTTTAAATTATAACAATAATAACCAATGCTCTAAACACAGCATTTTACTTGATTTAATCATTTTGTGTTTACTGTTAAAACCACTTAAGGTATTTGTATTTTTTCTACATCAAAATTAAATTGTCACTGGACATCAAATGCAAAATGTTTAGTTCTTATAAACTAAAACATAAGCCCCTTTTGTATTCTATGGCTTTTTTTTGCTCTATATATATATTTTGATATGGGAATTTTGTGGCAACCCCTAATCATTTGCTATACCGTAAACAGATAAAATCATACATGTCCTGATTTCATTTGACAATGCAGGATGTCGTATTATTCCTCTTGCTAATTAGCATATAACAGATAAGTAGCCTTTATAGGAATGCTGAGGTATTTCCAAATGATTATCATGTAAATTTATCTCTATCATACCTTTATGAACAACATGTCTATCACCCTGACATCTGTTACGTTGCGATTCTTTTCAAAATTCTCTCGAACTTTGGCTCTGCATTCCGCTACAGTAACTGTAAGGTCATAGTCAGCAACTGGAAAATAGACAGTGCAAATATAACAAATTATGTAAGAATAGGGATTATAGCTTTCATTAGTCTTCAACCACAGGATACAGAATGTTGAACTATTATTCTAATAAATAGAACTCTTATGATCATGTCATATAATTATTGCATGATATGGATTTTTTTTATCTTTTTTATGTAACTATACTTGAATGTAAATGAGTTGTTAAACTAGTTTTATTGATTTTTTACATTAACAATTTATGCATTATGGACTGTCTGTTAATATATTGAAATCCTAGACCTGATTGTCAGTGTATCTTCAATATTTGTTATCTGATAGTGTTACCAATATATAAGTGATATGCTTGCACTGCATCATTAATTCGAAAACAGTTCTACCTGAATGTATATCGTATAACAGCTGTTATCGACAGAGACGATATCAATGTTACTTGTATCACTGGTATTTTTCTGTTGATCAATAAATCGATAATTTGAAAAAATCAATAATTTTTATTAATCATTTAAATCCATAAATGTGTATAAAATCTGACAATTAACCCCAAACAAATTCAAAAGCAGGTGGCCATGTCTAACACTAAGCTGTTGTTAGATAATGGACACATTTCATACCAGTGATGGTCAGAAAAAAAAATTATGCAAGGACAATTATTAACAGGCACAACACATTTGTATGAACAGAACATACATGTACTTGTAGTATGTATTTTACCAAAAATATATTAATAGGTATGAAAGTTTATAATATACAAGAAATAAGGGGTATTCAACTATTCATTGATATTTAGGTGTAATGCTGATTTTTGTCATCTGATATTGATGTACAGTAGCGAGGGACATATTATGGTCAGTCACAGTGGCAAATCACAGAAAATGAGTAAAAAAAATCCCTGCAAAATCACACAGATTCGCCGTGATAAATATTGCCCTGGTACCATTTGCTTAGGGGTCAATGACGTCCGCCTCCAGATCGTGAGATCGAAAGTTTAAGCCCCACGGGGAGCGTTAATTGAGGGATGAATGTTTCTCATGGGACTTGTTCTGAAATGGCCACTTTGTGAGTTGCAAGGTAGTTAAATGAATGGTTACCAATTTCTATCCACCTGGCATAGTGGTAGGAGTTGGGAGTTACATGGTATGCAAGCAAGTAAAATTTAAATTATACATTGATAAAGAATCACCCAAAAGAGCAAAATGTCTCTGCAATATTTCACAGTGATCCACTGTGATGATATCCTGCAGCACAAATTATTGAAATTTCACCCGATCAGGTGATGAGCGGAAAGTCACACCTGTCGCAGGGACGTCGGATTGACAATCCATCTGTAAAAAAAAATGCAGGGATGGGCGGACTTTGGAAAAATTGTTAAAGCTGTACTGTATTGTCAATATGCTTTGCACTGAATCAATGACAGTTCTGGTAATACACCATAAACACTTTTGATATGAACAACATAAATAACACTGCCAATACACAGGTCGTAGGACGGAAGGACCGCTAGATAGGTCGATCCATGCAAAGCCTTATTTCAAAAGTTTAGTGTTGCCCAAGAACTTGAAGAAGGAAATTGGTTGGCTAAATTTGTATTTAATATGTCTGGGTCGAAAAGTCTTAGACCGAATTGACATAAAACTGTAAAGAAACCATAAAATGCAAACATCTGAATGTTTTAATCCACATACCCACTAATTCTGCTTGTCTGTACCATGCCCGATATAAACTTAAAACCCTTTTTCTGGCCTCACTGTGGTCGGCTGATAAGATGGGTTTTACATGTTTGAGACCTTGTACGGCCTTAACAGACGCCATTTTTGTTTGGCGTATCTTGTATCCGTGAATGTGCCGTACTAAAACTAATCGACAGTTTCTGGACCGTTCTCCGGTCTACGTTTATTTTTTTTATTTTTTTTTATTTTTTTTATTTTATACATTTTAGGAACATAGCACATGATACAAATTATAAAATCATACAGTTAAGAGATAACATATATAAATCATATATATAAAATGAGATCATTAAACAGCATAAAAGAGCACACTTTTGTCATAAAAAATAAAATAAAAGGTACTATGCACCTATGGATAGCCCATTAAGCTAAATGCTTATTTCCAATGGGGTCCATAGAAATAAAAAAAAACAAAAAAAAACATAATTTTAACCCTTTCCCCCCTAAAAAAAACAACAAGATAAAAACTAAACTAACTAACGTTGGTCAAAATTTTGGTTGAAAAAGGAAATATATTTATAAAAGTATGCCCTTTTTAAAATAAGCCTAGTATTACTATCACAGAAATATTTGATCACAGTGCCTAACACATTAGTTGTACACATATATATCTTCTGAAAGACTTTTATAACTTTCTAGTAGGTACTTTTTAACAGATTTTTTGTATTGCACAAAATTATTAATGGATTTTATATATTCTGGCAGATCATTCCAGTCTTTAATTCCATTATAATAAAAGGTCTGTTTCATCACAGAATTACACTGGGGGACAATAAAATTAAAATTGCTTGATCTAGTATTCTAAAATCTTGCATCAGCACAACATCTAAAGTCGGCTTTTAGGTATGATGGACTCTTTTTGTAAAAAATCTTATACATATGATTGAGTCTTAACTGTTTGACTCTGTTTTCTATATTTAACCAATTAAATTTTTCAAACTCATACACTGTTACAGAAGTTCTAGGCGTTAAGTTTTGGACAAATCTTAATACCTTATTCTGAGTAATTTGTAACTTTCTTTTCAAATGTTTTGATAAACCTTCATACCAAGAGGAACAAGAGTAGTCAAAATGACACTGAATCAGGGCTGAACATAAAAGCTGTTTTGTTTTAGTATCTAAAAGTCTGCTCTGCCTGTATAAAAATTTGAGCTTGATATTCACTTCAGAAATAATGTTATTAACAATAGTTTCCCCAGATAAATCACTATTGATATATAGACTAAGATACTTGACTAAATTAGTACCCTTTATGCTATGACCATTACATGTAACAGTAAATTGTTCTTGCTTTCGTAATTTTCTTTTGGGGCCAAACAGCATACATTCTGTCTTACCAAGGTGGAGTGACAGCTTATTGTCTACGAGCCATTCTGAACAGCTTTTTAGGGCTGTCCCAAGTTTTTCCGAGATGAAATTCGGGTCTTTATGTGAGAATAAAATAGTGCTGTCATCTGCATACAGTATTAACTTGCAATCATTATCAATACTTAAAATCATATCATTTACGTAGCACAGAAAAGGCAACGGCCCTAGAATACTACCTTGGGGGACGCCACAGGTCACACTGTTTGATTTAGAGTAACAATTTGTGAACGTTCTGAAAGATATTATCTTAACCAGGAAATAGACTGAACAACCATTAATTCTAACTTTCCACTAAGAATATCATGGTCTACGGTGTCAAACGCCTTTTGCAAGTCAAGCATCGCCATACCTGTGTATAGCCCTTTACTAGTATTAATTCTTATAACATCTTGTAAGTAAGTCTACGTTACATCTACAGAGCCAACAATGTCAATCAATTAAATGTATAATATACAAGCATTCAAACTTGTGTGGAGAAAATGTCCAAATACATGTATCTCTTAGATGATATGAAGTTATTTAAGATGATAAAGATTCAATGTTAAAATTGAAGCGATTGAAGAAGGAAAAAAATAGTAATTCAGATTTCGTTATCATTACATGATTTTTATTGATATGAATATTTTGGTGTTGATTTTTTAAAGCATTTTCTAAAATATTGATTAATTAAATAAAAGTGTCTGCTTAAATCAATAATTCTTCAAAGTTCCAAAATTATTATTTTTTTTTTAACTCTGTAGAATTATTGATTTTATTTAGATATAGCCCTGTGATTCCAGTCAATATCATGTTATCATTAGTTTTATGGTTGAAAATATAGAAATAATTAACCATATTTTATTGATATTCATTATCAGTAACGTAAATATTTGACTTTCATAATGAATGATTATAAATATTAGTTTATCCGTATTAAACTAAGATGGGGCACAAGGATATATTAGATCTATGTCAATGGTAGGATAAAAAAGCTTTTGTTTCTGAAATAATTTACATTTTGATGAGCCGTATGCATCTTATACAATTTTGCCGGCATTTTATACGATTCTTTTATATCTTTTATAATACTTCATTTTAGACTTAATATGGTAGTAAACTATTTTACAGATTTATTTCTTTACTACGGTACTAAATTACATGTTGAAATCATTCATGCATCTTTATTATATACAGTCATTTTACTATCAAGGGTTAATAAATAAGTATTGTACTTCATTTTGTTTAGATTAACTAAACTGTTTACATGATATATCAGACAGTTATAATTTAAATGAGTAGCTACTTTTGTAAATCTCCTCAATATGTGTTAAATATTTGCACGGAATTTTCATGCATTTTTGGTATGAAAAGGGTATAAATTGACCGAAAATGCTCAATTTAGCCTCTGGTTCACAGACACTTGCAAGGTACATCTTACCTCTTGTTAGAACTTAGCCATTTTGAATATAAAAATAAGGGAATTATTTCAAATTTTTGGCCAGTGTTTCTAAATCTTAAAAAGGTAAAAATCATTGTCAATTTAATACTTCAAAAATGTGGCATGTTAATTAGTTAAAATATCATATCGTTGTTGAGTTTTATTTGTAAGTTGTGAATTACCTGCAACTTTAGATTAAAAATAGACTATTAATAAGATGATAAATACAGAATTGTTGAACCTTATACTTGTTTCTTTGTACTATCTGTTGAAAAATAATTTAACAAAAAAATCTTGGTAAAAACGGGTGGTAATCCTGTTACACAAGTAGTTAGCAAACAGGACATTTCGGCCTCAAACCAAATCGCCCCCTTGCAAAAATAGGCTTTAAAATGTTACATAATATTAAAACATGAGAAACAACATATAAATGCGAAAGGAATACTTGCGGAATAAAGCCGAAAAAATCTTTCTTACAATACTCATGAATATGGCCATAAATTTTTTAATATTTTAGTTGTTAATTTCCTAAGAAGGGTTAAAATATCAATACTTAGAGATATGTGGCAGGAAAACATAGACCGATTATCATGTTGAGTACCAAGGATCTCTATTTTCCTTTTCTATCAAATTTAAACCCCTCGCGTAGAGGGTTACACCGACAAAATACATGAAACAGTAACACTACGTGCAGGTGCAAGTGGCTTAATTATTAAAGCAGCACATCTTCCGATTTTGTTAACTTTTATGAAAACTTGAAAAAGAAAATGGTCTAATGGGCAAACAAATTTGGTCAAAATTATTTAACTTAGCTTTAGCCATTTACAATTCACAGAAATACCATGCCAAAATATGGAAACGTTTTCATTCTTACTTCGATTGTATTGAATTGGGTCGATTTTTTTATTATAAATCATCACCTTAGTGCCCGTGCTGTTATGTGTTCACTCCAATTAAGTTCCAATTAATAGGAGTATACTCATTACTTCACTAAGGTAGCGAAATGTTAATTTTATTGCAAACATTTTTGAACAATATATTGAACGAATTGTAAATATTTATAATTTCTGAAACTATAGGAATATTTTTCCACTTTGTATATTATTTTGCTGGAATTTTGTGAGACTGATCTAAATAATAAGGAACACGGTGCATTTATTATTGATAAAGGTGCTTGTAAAATGTAAGCGTCCAAGAAAAGTATTAAAAGAAATGATGAAGAAGAACCACACGAATAATACATAATAATGTAGCTGACTATCAGCTGAACAGAGATTTTGTAAATTAAATTTTACAACTTTTGAATACAGACACCAACATGGAGATATGATAAACGTGTTCAAATGCACCGATTAAATTGATCAGTTTTATCATGAAATGTTGTTTAAGATATCGGTATCTAACCATGAAATAAAAAGAGGACATATTTAAGACTTGGAAAAATTAACACCATCAAATTAAAGTTGATATAACTACAGTAAAGTGGAATACACTATCGATACCTACTGACAATAGTATTTTGAAAAAAAAATAAATAAAAAAGCTTTAATCCGAATCAGATAAATACTGGTAGCTGAATAGGTTAAATCTTGACTAGATCTATATATACTTAAGGTGACAACAGACACTTTCCGTGGTACTCACATAAATGTAATTTAAACCAAGTTATTTTAGTAATAATTGTTATTTATTTAATCTTTATGCATTAAATGTCGCTGATCAGCATAAAAAATAACATATTTGAAAAAAATGCTTTTGTAAATGATTGATTTTGAATAAAAATCCTAAAATTTTAAATCGTCATATCAAAGTCATTTTTTATTTTTTTGTCATCAAACTTTTGGAAAATAACCTTACGTATATTATCTGGGGAACCGTGTCTCAAATTTTTTCTATCTTTTCTCAAAAAAATATTACGTAACGTCAAACATTTTATGCGACTTTTTTCACCATACATATTACGTAATTAAAGATAATTAAGTCGCTGATTGAGCAAACAAAAATCCCTGACACGGTTCCCTCCGTAAATGAATTTCCTTTCATGTGCTTTAAACCGCATGTTAATTGCTTGATTATTAAAAAAGTTATGCCGATTCAAAGTTAGTCCGACCCGCATCAAACGAAGTGTCATAAATCGGCTGTTCTCTCTCGGACCCCTACGTTTCACGCTAAATAATTGCATAATACACAAATATCGCACCAGAGAGGGTCACAAGTTGCGGTAACATACTCTAACAACATTTTATGACCCAGTGACATCTGACCAATTAAAAAGCTGCTGATTAATATCAGTTTATAGCCGAAATTTCTTCAATTCTTAACGTGATTTACTGTTCGTCTGGTATCTTTCGCACATGTCACGTGACTATCGGTAAAATTTGAGGCACTCAGTGGGGGGAAATGGAACGCATTTGCGCACCGCTAGCGGGGTATTTAATTGTTTCCTTTTTTGAAGTTTATTATTATTATCATCAGCATTATTATTGTATTATACCAGTGTCACTCTGCCTGTGTATTCGTGTATGAAATTCCGTTAAAATATAAAATAAAATAACAAAAAACTGAGCTTCTGACAGTCTTTTAAAGTCCATGGTAGATGTACAAATAAGAACAGGATATTATATATTTTTTCCACCAAATTGATAATGCTTCACATATTTTAATAGAAATAAAAGGTATTACTCCATCATTATGATATGGCCTTCTTGACTTCTATTATGAATATCATCTATGCACGGCATAGAGATCCAGTTTCTACCGGGATAGACAATAAATTTCATACTTTGTCCCAGATTTATTAGTACTGTGTCCGATTTACTGGCGAACAATTTATTTTCACTGAAAATATATTTTAATTTCTTTTTTTATTCATAGAGAAATAATCATCCTTAGACAATCTAAAATGGTTTAGAAATTTGTCAGGTACACCTTACCACAAGTCATATAGGCGTTCACATAAAAATGTTGTCTGTTTTTGTTGTTGTTTTACTCGACATTGATAGAAAACGAGGTTGAATGTAAAGTAAGCCCTTGAATCCGTACAAAAGTCTATCAACTCAATGTAATATGTATCAGATTAACGGGACAGACAAATTATTTTCACACATTATGGATATTTTAGCAACTACATTTTTATTCAACCCCGTGGTTGTGCGATTTGCCGCTATGCTTAATTATTTATGTTACGTACATTGGCCGACAATTTCTTAATTTATAAAAAAGGCTAAATGTTGAGATATTCATAAAAGATGTACGGTAGTTGTACAATACATGTATTACGAGAAGTATGGACCTGTAATTCACGGATATATGGAACTACCGATTTCCCTCATTGATGCCTCAACAGGGGGCGGAGCGTTATCGATAATCGACAGGTTACGCGAGTAGCAGTTACAAAATTAATAGTATAGGTACCGTTTTAAAACGTTTAAAAACACATTTTTTGGACTAACTGCTTCCAAAATTAAATCACGAATGTGTTCAGAAAAGGTTGATAAATCTACTTAGCAAAAAAACTCATTTTAGGTATTTTCAGTGATAATTGACTCCGTTGTCACCTTAAATAGATCACTACAGTATTGTATTTCTGTGGAAGGATATTATTTAGTGGTGTTCACTGAAGAGGAGCTTATTTAGTCCAATTCAACCTTGACGGCCATATTTGCTTTGTGAACGTTGCGGTTTTTAAGTTTAAAAATACTTTTAATGATATATATGCAGTATAATCAAAGCTGATACACCGATAAAAATGTCAGCCCACGATCAGGTTCGGGCTATGCTGGACGAGTTGATGGGAACTGCTAGGGATGGTATGTAAAAAGGCAAAAGTTAAAACATTAATTAGTATTCGTACCGTTTATTTTCGTACCCAATTTTTTTGGATCAAGAAGACCACGTTTTTTTTTTATTTTTACATTATGATATTTCGAAATGTGTTATGAACTTGATATATTGAATAACAGTTAGACTCCATATTACCATAATAATGATTTTAATGAGAGGTCTTTTCACTGCAGCCAATGACTGTAACTGTAAGTTGGTTAGTTTGTGATCACATTCACATATCTTGCATTACTTTGTATTTCTTGACAATCACAGAGTACTACAGTCACAGTTAGTGGTAAACATTAATAATGTTGAGGGACCCATTTTCAACATTCCATACATTTTTGTTTTTGGTAAATCAAATTATAAATTCCATTTTTACAAATAAGTATAAATATAACATACATGTATGTATGCTTTATGTTTCTCTTATATAAATCTGCATAATATCTTTCAAACTTAATTGTTATTAAGACCACTTAAAATTTTCCTTACATTCTTACTGTTCTTTTTCTTGACAAATATTAATAGTGGTAAACTTAGACAAGATATTCTTGCCAATAAACTTTCTTTTTTCTGTTGTAGATACATCCCATAAAATTTGTAAATTTAAGTTCTTTCTTACTCATCGTATTGATCAGTCAGAGCATTAAGTCGCAATTATTTTTCAACTTGGTGTTCAGAAAGAAAATATGTGACAAATATAATAGTGAAGACTAAAGTGTGTCATAAAATAAATATACGTGTATGAGCTCATACCTTTGCCATGTCAGTTATGAGTTTTACATGTCATACACTATAATAAAGTTCTAGGGATCAAAGATAGATATATTTTGATTTCAAATGAAGGTAAAGTGTATTGGAAATTGGTAAGAACTGTTTCCAGTGTTAATTTAAAAGCTATTCATTCACACATATGAGATGAAATTCATACTTTTTCAAAACCTGTGATGCTTTCCATGACATTTGCAAACAATTGTACTTACATTTTACATCTTTAAAAATAAATTCTATAATACTACTGTTGAAGTGAATAACTTGAAAAAGTAAAGTGACTCCGACATATTGTGAATAAGTAGTTTTATTATTTATATTAGCAACTTAAAAGTTAATTGAATAATGTTGATGAATTTGGAAATTTGAATTTGACTGAAGAGGTCTATGTATACATTCGCAGGTTTTTTGTTTGCAATTTATTAACAAATTAATGCATTGTTGTTTTTAAGGAGGCTTTACATATGCGAAGTCTAGACAGAAATAATGCTGATGATGGCTGAGCCGTGAGTTAAAATATGAATTCTTAGTTGCAGGAATTAATCATCTAATTGTTTATTTATTTGTTTGTCTTTTTACTTTTCTTTCTTACTTTATCGAATAGTATGAAATTTCAAGAATATGGTACTGAAAAAAATGTCATGATTAAAGAATTTGTACACTTCTGTTTTAAAATGTTTTTTTAAGGATAGACACTTGATGATCTATTGATTTTTAATAGCATTTTAAAAGAAGGGGCATTCAAAAAAGCTTGCCCAACCAGCCCTTTCATTTGAATTTTAATGAGGAAAGTAGGGTTTTTTCTTTCAGGATACTGTGATCAAAGAAAGTTAATAAAACTGAATGTCGATGACTTCTTTTCATTCTGAACTTTAAAGCAATTTTTATGGGAGAAATTCTGTAATTAAAACAAAGTCACAATTCAGGGCCCTATTTATACTACAAAGGACAGGGCCAGAGACCCTGAAGTAAAGTAATTTTGCCTCTTTTGGAAAAAGGGAGATTTTTCCATGAACATCAATAAGTTATTTTATTTGGTAAAAAGCAGAAAAAGTAATAAAAAAAAATAAATAAGGAAAAATATATACTGACTGACAAGGAGGGTATGGGGGCCATAATTTGGCAACAATTATTGTGAAATGAGGGCCCTGCAATTGTTTTAAAACTATATAATTTTCACTTAATATAAGTTTGTTATGTTTAAATTGCTTACTTGAAAAGTGATTAATGTTTATTAAGCCATTTTTTCTAGTTCTTACTAAAGCTCAGAGGATAAAGGTCCAAATATCCAGACTATGTACGTATGATAAATAGTGAAAAAAAAATGTAGAAGGTTATGCACATGAAATCTATTCAGTGCTGTACATCCTGGTGACTCGCAGTTTGGTACGTAAAAATTTTAGGGGAAAATAATTTTATAAGTTCCTGTCGTGATAAAGTAGATGAACGAATTGAAAAGGACTAGAACATGGGTACGTACCAATGATTTAAAAACTTGGGTACATTTACTATTAAAGGTATTACATTCATTTACAAAGAGCTAAGTTCATAGACTTCAGCGTTGCTATTATAAATCATAGAATTATTATTGATACATATTTTTCTAGTCTAGTATAAAAAGTAAAAGACACAGAGTGGCAAAACATGCCTGATGTAATCTTGCTCCAATGGCTTATAATGGATGCACTACCTTTAGAATAAATTAAATAAAAACAAAACATCCCAAATAAATGATTTACATTACTTAGTCCCAAAACAAAAAAAAAGCTCAACTTTTTTTACGCAAATTTTTTTTTTTTTTTGTTGCAAAAAGGAAAACCAGAAAAGGATGTTGGACCAGACTGCTGCGTGTACGTATGCGACATATATATCACAAGTATACGTGAATCTTAAATAATAATTAATTTTGTTTTATGTAGCTGTCCAAGGAAAATGATGTAGCTGATGTTTGCAGAACTGTATGTATTATAAATGCATAGAAAATGTTTAGATTTAGGATTTGTTTCCTAGCTTGTTGCTATGAAATGTGGGTGGTGATTGTTCAGGGAACCAACAGACTGTAAGTTACTCTGTGTGTGACTATATATATGAAATGTATGTATATACTCCATATATGTTTGGACTGCATTGGGTACATCAGTCGGTAATTATGTTGTACTCTGATTAAAGAAAATATTTATAAGTCATATATGGTTGGAATTAATTGTACTCTTTGCAGGAAACCATCCAAATTTGAACTTGAAACAGTATGTACAAAATTATTGCTTTTATGCTAAAATTTATTCCTATGTTTCTATTCTTTTATCTGGTGAAGAATACATACTTTTTAAACTAAATTTAACACAAAAAAATGAATTCATTTAATAAACCAGCTTTATTCAGATTGTGAACAATTTTTTGTCAAGCCCGCTTGCGGAGAGCTTGACATAGTTATCAAAATGGCAGTTTGGTGTACCTCTTGGTGTACATGCATGTGTGCGTGCAGCCAGCTGTCCTTTCGGATTATGTTTGTCTGGGTTGTGACTCTGTCATTTGTTGGCATAATTTCAAATAACTTGGCACAAATGTTCACAATAATGTGATGGAGTGTTATGTGCAATAACCATGTGGCTAGGTCAAAGGTCTCGAGGTCAGATGTGACAACAGGCTCAACATGTTGCCCATGGGCATCTACTTGATAATTGTACTATTTTTAGGTATTTCCTTTCCCAATTTGAGGTTAAGTGAGAAAGATTGAATTTTTTTTTGTATTTTTGTCTGTTCTCATACAAAGTTTAATTTTTAAGGTAACTGTAAACATTTAATTATTGTTCTTTTGTAACATATTAATACATTTTTAAATGCTGCTAAATTTGATAAAAGAAAAGATTAGTTTCAAAATGATTGACTGTATCTTTGGGTGGTTTCCTCTTTTGGTTGGAAAAATTATCTGAAATTACTCTAAATTTTGCCTATTTGATAGATCTTTTGATACTACTATAGTTATTACTATAGGTATATTTTCTAAATGTTATCACAAAAGATACTTTTTAAAGTTTTTTTTACTCACAAAATATGAATAAAATTTGCTACCATACAAAACAAATTATAAATTTATTGTCCATGAAAATGTGCAATTTCAGATAGTTTAACAAGTGTAGTTTGCAATGAACAATATTTTAAGAGAGAAAAAAATGGCCAAGAAATAAGCATTGCTTTCACTGTTAAAGATGAGGACATGAA
The DNA here is from genome assembly GCF_026571515.1 of Ruditapes philippinarum. Lineage (NCBI taxonomy): Eukaryota > Metazoa > Mollusca > Bivalvia > Venerida > Veneridae > Ruditapes > Ruditapes philippinarum. The sequence goes on from NW_026862466.1 coordinate 15,697, forward strand.
TATATAACATTTCAGTTTCTTCATCATGATTATATTAACAATCTAACCTGACCAAGTCAAAGATCTCAATATGGCATAAATTTTGTACTACATGTATAGATTAAAATTTTTATTTGTTTCATTTTAAGCGTGTGAGTAAGACCATAATTGTTTGATGAGAGACCTTCATTTTGTAGGGATTGAAGGCTGAAAGAGCAGTCATGTTAAAAGGGTAGAAAGGAACCGGATAATAAATATTGTCATTTATTCGCTGAAGCACTCATACAGAGATCAGTATGGAGTGTAACAAAAAAAATGACTTAATTAATTAGAAAACTTGTAAGAGTAACTTTGCTAAGACTTTATCATAGAGTAACTAATGTGAAGTGGCAATGGGTGGTTCCAATGAGTGGTTCCCATCCTATCCTAAAATATCCTAGATTATACTTTAGTGAAGTGGAATACAATTATTGTGTACCTTATATATAAATTATGTATAAAATAACAGGCATTTTTGGAAATAAAAATGTATATTGTTCATTGCAAGCAAAGTGATTTTCAAATTGGTATAATGGTCAAATTGATCAAGGATATTCATCTGTTTCACTTCATTTATATTCGTAATTTTACATTATTTGATTGGCTACTTTTTGTAGGGGATACATCACGATGTCAGATGAAATTCGATGACCCTAGAGTATGTAAAAGTTTCCTTCTTGGATGCTGTCCACATGATATTCTCTCCAGTACGGTAGGTTATTGAATTTTTAAACGATTTAAGAAGCTTTTTGGTTCAAGGGATTTCTTTATCCTGCCAGAGTAAACTTGGTACGTAATCCATCAATATGTACATAAGCTACATGTATTATTGTTCAAATTTGAAATATGTGATAAAAGTTCCGCAAAATGTAATTTGTGTTGATAATTATGACAAATTTTATATAAAAATACCAATAAAGTTTGGTAGGGAAGATTAAATAGATTTGGACACATATAGTGATGTGTTCATGTATTTTAGTATATAATGAAATGTGGTAATGTAAATGAACTATAAATTTGTTTTATTTGTACTTTATTTTTATGTGGTAACAGTTTTTTTCCCTTCATTTTCTTGATTATGTATAAAAATGTAGTAATATACATGTTTTTATGGAAATGTAGCACTTAGATTAAAAGAATTCTAGTAATGTATATATAATTAGAACAATGAAATGAGGTAGACTATTAATGATAACATTTATTTTTCTACAGAGAATGGACCTGGGTGAGTGCCCCAAATATCATGATGTTGCTTTAAGAGCTGACTTTGAAACCGCTTCAAAGAAGAAAGACTACTTTTATGATATTGATGTAAGTGTAAAAGAAATTGTGTCTTCATAACACAACTTTCCAAAATATAGCAAAACAATAGTCATGGTGAACTTGGTTAACCTTTTTGGTAAAATATTTCATTTATGGTCAATAACTTCAATACTAACAATGATATTGCAATGATTGAACCTTGATAGGTTTTACCTTTTACTCCAAAGGTCAAGGTCACTGGTACCTGATATAACAAAATTAACATTGGTCATAAAATCAAAGAGCAGGTTACTATCTAATGAGAAAAGTGAAGTGTGCTGCTCTTCAGACAACCTTTACCTTTGTTAGTTTTGTTTATTGGGAGTGTTAAGGAATTATCTTTCAGTTCCCTGGCTCTAAGTCAGAGCAAAATTTTATTTTATGTTGAAACTAAACAATTTGGTAAATATTAACTACTTAGATAAACATATTAGTATTTGACTGTTCTAGCCCTAAGGTTAAAAAACCTTTCTTGGATATCTTTCTCGGATCTCAGGGTTTTCATTAGTGAATTCACATTCTGTACTGGTTTCTGACCAAACAAATAGAGCTTGAAACTTAGAGCTTGAAGAATTTCATAATAAACTTTTACCCTGGCCGTGTATTCACAGAAATTTGTTAAGATATTTTCTAGAAGTGCATTAATTAGATCAATCCAGTAACTGTTGCAGAATCACAAACAATTTGTTGAAATAAATTAATTGAAAGTTCTCTTTGAAATTTAAATATGTTTACAAAAAGAAAGAAATGATATGTATGTGTCATGTTGATTTTGACCTAAGATATGAAAAATAAATTTAAGTGTCTGTGCATGATTAATAAAACATATTTTAAATGTTAAAAAGGTTAATTTTGTGTGTAATGTCTTGTGTAAATAAAATGACACTTTCTAATCTGTTGTATCTCTTTCAGGCCATGGAGCACTTGCAGACGTTCATCAGTGAATGTGACAGGAAGACAGAGATGTATAAACGTCGACTGAAAGAAACACAGGAAGAACTGTCAGAGGAGGCCAATAGCAAGGTATGATGATAACGTTTACCTTACAGGTTATAAGATGACTGTCTGTTTAGCTGTTTTCACTAATTTTGTATAATGGACTAGTCCTGCTCTGAATTTAGAACAAGTTATTGTAACGGCTAGGGATTTCCTGTTTGAAGGAAGTAAATAGCAGTCAAAACTTTATTGTTTTAGATTAGACTGATAAGCGCATTGTTGTGATTTTCAAAAACATGTTTCATGATTAGATTATGAATAATTTTGTTGTTTTGACTGCTTACTTGGAGTGGTCTATCATAAAGATGTCTGCCAAATAACCAAGGGATTATGTATGTGGTCAGACCCTTCTTGGGCCATGATAGGCATATGGCATTAGTAATGGTTAGTTCCAGGAAGCGGACTTCAGAGTGCTTTAAATAAGCTGCAAGCTTTCTCTACTGTCAATCTGAACTATATAATGCTTGAACTAAACTTTTACTGTCCAAAGTAAATTACACAAATTTTGAAGCTTCATTAACCATTACTTGTGAATAGTTTCCCCTTGTAAACAAGCCTGCATGTGTCACAAAATGGGATTATTTTCAAATCTCACGAAGTGAAATACTTGTGATCATCATAAAAACATAACATGATCACTATCTTATGAGCATTTGACCAATTGTTACAAGTGCGATGTTTCACAAACTGTACTGTATCTGGAAGACCCCTAGCTTTAAATAAACATGTATGGTGTATTATAAAAGAAATGACTTTAATCTGATTTTTTTTTCTTACTTAAGGCGGAGTCAATTCATGGATTAGGGGAGGAGATAGGGACCAAACTTGCTCGTGCAGAGACCAGCGGAGCTGAGGGTAAAGTAGAGGAGTCTATGCAGCTTCTGAATGAAGTGGAAGACCTGAAAAAGAAAAAAGCACTAGCTGAGGTAATTATTTTATACATCATTTATTATAAAAGAATTGGGCCTGCAAAGAATCGAGACTTTAAGGTCATATGGACAGGAGAGAAAAATTTTTTTTTAAAACAATTAAATATTGTAGTGGTTAACATACATAACTGTGTGAAGGAATAATATCTAATCAATTGCAATTTACCTTTTCCCTCATATAAGCATGTTTCGACGGCTTTTTGCCCCCCCCCCCCCCCATGTGACAGCCTAAAAATGGCCTCAGGTCGATCTACGGGTAACTAGTAACCGACGCTGAAAAGCCTTTTACTCTATCTCAATTCAATGAGAAGTTGCAGCACTTTGAAATCAGTTTTGATGGAAAAAAACAATGCAAAATAGTGATTTTTGGCAATTTTGAGACATCCCCCCGTTGCCATGGTAACAGGAAATTTACGATTGAGCATGCTGTTACAGAGGCTATGGTGTAGTCAACATTTGTGCCAAGTTTCATCAGTATTGAAGCATTTTTCATAGTTTCATAGCAGTTTGAACTTGTTACAGGAGGCTTTTCAATGAAAACGGCCATTTTTCGCAATATGCTCATTGGGTAAAAGGTTAAACATACATATCTCTTTTAAAAATCAGCATTTTGCCTGTATAATACAGGCAGCAATAGAAAGATGGAACAAAAAATATTTCTGCCTTAAAACAGGTTTTGTATTCGCTTGAAATAAATCAGATTTAACATGCTCTGCTTAGAGAAAAAGTTTGAAATAATATTTTCATTTTTGTTTGCAGCAAGAGTACAAGAACTCTATGCCTGCATCTAGTTATCAACAACAGAAATTGAGGGTGTGTGAGATCTGCTCAGCATACCTTGGTATCCATGACAACGACAGAAGATTAGCTGACCATTTTGGTGGTAAACTTCATCTTGGCTTCATCACAATCAGAGACAAACTCGCAGATTTAAAAGTGAGTTTAAATCATAGTTTTAGATGGAAATAGAATTTGGAAGATATATTTATTTGTTGATTTTTGCTAGCAGATTTGTTACATCTTTTACATCGAGGTATCTTGAAATTAATTATCTATCTTGAAGATAATGATTTATCATTTGTGTTTCAAAACATTACTGTCAGTTGTGTAAAACAAGCTTTTATAGAATGCATGACATTATAGACTTTTAATAGAAAGACTTTACGACCATGTATGTTTAACATCTGGTAAACATTATAAGCAGTTGATAATTGCCTTGATAACAGATATATGCATTTTCCTATAATGACATCACAAGCATTAAAGTTTGTCAATATTTGTCAATATTTAAATTTTCTGAACAAGGAGAACATTAATGTCTTGAGCGTGTCTTTAGCAATTTGTAATCTGTTTTAAATTTCAAAACATGTCATCATTCATGGATAAACCTTTATGTCAGTAATGAATGAAAAAGTTTGCAATTTTAAGAAATATTTCAAAATGTTTGAATTAAAAATTATTTTTTAATCAAGACATACAATACTATATTGTAGACTAAACATAAGGACCATAAAAGACAGTCATTTTGAATTTTGGGCAATATGTGAGGGCTATACAAGACAATTACTTTATATTTTAGTCAACACATCAGGACCGTATAAGACAGAGAGGTGAGGAGAGAGAAAAACAGCGACAAAGACGTGAGGAGGAAAGGAAGAAAGACGATGAGGACAGGAGGAGAACTAGGAGCCGTAGTAGAAGTCGTAGACGATCTCGGAGTGGTAGTAGGTCAAGGAGGAGAAGATCAAGATCTAGGTCAAGGTTTGTAGTGTACAATTTACAGAATTTTGTATACTGTAAAATCATTATTATTCGTGGGGCACGAATTTTCGTGGTTTTCGTGGGTAGGTCAATCCACGAATTCAAGATCCGACGAACTTTTATCCCAACAAATACATCTTACCCAGTCTCTGTTCTATATATTACAAACATGCGTCGGCTCTTTTCCGGCCGATATTTCGTGAAATGGATGTAAATACAGATCGATAATCAGGTTAGTGACATATTCAATCCGTTTGCAATATTAAAGAAACTTGAAAGAAAACTCGATTATATGTCCTCAATTTACTGTCACAAATGTCGCATGTACATACTTGATCGTTGTAGTCTACTAGGAACAAGAATACTTGACATAATCGAGTAAATATGGGAACCCAGGCAGTGCGATAATTATCGCTAATAAAAATTGTCAGTTTGCTCTTATTAATTAAAAAAAAGTATTTGATATTAATGTCGTAAGTACACAAAAATATAAAAAATACGATCGCTAAAACAGATTTATTGTACATTCTTTTGTCGTTTTTAAATGATCCAGTTTATATGAACATTAATCTGTACTTGTGCGAATGCTATTCTGTAAAGACGCCACCGACTTTTACAAGATTCACATATACTCCTGTTATTTACCGAGAGTAATTGATATGCATGTAAATTCACACAGTCGCTGTGACGTTGCGTGTAGTTACTGTCAGATATGTTAAGACCAATTCAGGGTGTAAACTTTTAAACTCGCTGGTTAAAACCTGTCAGGTGCCGTATAAATTATGCGATGTTTGCACCGGCGATTTACAGGGTCATTGTGTCCAATGGAGGTGCATATCATGTCACATAAATGTGTTAATTGCAGTCAATTATCGGCAGTAACTGTGCTATATTAGAGTTTATATGCCCAGAGGCAAGGATTAAATTTATTGACAAGCGCTGTGTGACAAGTAAAGATATGTACACGTTGTAAGTAAAAATGTTCGGCGGTTAGGTTTAAGATTACTTTGCATTAGGTTACTGAATTTGTTTTAACAGGAAAACGAAAATCCACGAATTTAAGAACCCACGAAAATGCCGGTATTGATAAAACTACGAAATTTCATGCCCACGAATATAAGTGAATTCGCAGTAGTTGAATAGATTTGAGTTGAAATTAAATAATAATTCAGGACTTTCATTAGTGGAATTTTTTGAGTCAATTATCTTGTAACTTCTAAAACATCACCCTTTGCTTTCTATATCATGTTTATTCAAATTAAAAAGTTTTATTGTGACATTGTTGCATCTATTCACATATTATATTGAATGACAAAACTTCACAAAAATTGTTAGAAGAAACTGAAGTGAATGTAGACAGTTGACTTTTGTCATGAATTTTTGCGAGTGTGACTCTGTAGAAGTTCCTTTAATATAGCCAAAATATTTCACGAGGACAAAACAACTGATACAGGACCAATTAAAATTACATTATCTATTAGATTTTTACCTAGAATGTGCTTATTTGATGCTTAACAGCTCATTATCATGGTGAGAACAAGGGGAGAAGACCAATTTTATGCTTTAAGGAATTGTTTGCCAATATACAAATAATGTTTATGCTCCTCATCATTGTATTGCAGACGGTCAAGATCAAGGTCAAGACATTCAAGGAAGAAGTCAAGAAGGAGGTCAAGGTCTAGGAGCAGGAAATCTAGGTCAAGGTCAAGAAAACGCTCTAGGTTTGTCATTGTTTATAAGTCTAGTAAAACAAATTATAAGATGCAGGTATTTATTTAAAATGTTTAGTTGGTAAGTAAATTTATTAAATAAAAGCTGAAAAGTGGATGTTGTCTTGTCTTGATTTTAGTTTCCAAAATGACATGGTTGTTTTTGGTCTATGTTTAATGATTTTCATCAGAAAACTAATCAACATATCTGAATTTTTCATTTTAGCTGAAATTCCGAAAATTGCTGTAAACACTGAAGTTAGAAAAATTTGATGTCTTTCTTTTTGCTTGTAATATTCATAGATGCTTTGATTGACTAAAAACTTTTTAAATGCTATTGATATATATGAGAAGTCATTAATGAACATATTTTTCAGGAGGTCAAGATCTAGGTCTAGATCTCGACGCCACAGAAGCAGCTCCAGAAGCCGATCTCGTCACAGGAAATCTCGCAGGAAGTCTCGCTCGAGGTCAAGGTCAAAATCAGCGAAGAGACGTAGTGCAAGTGTGGAGAATGGCTCAAAACAAGATTCCCCGGCTCCTCTTGCAGTAGAAGATTATTAGGAGAACAATTAATAAATCGTTGACAATAATTTAGGCGATTTCGTAAATCTCATCTTGATTGTTTATAAGTTTCACTGATATGTCAGTTTTACTTGTTCATAGTCAATCATTTAATATGAACTGCGTGGTAATTTATGTGAAATGAATAAAACAGATGTTGCCATTTTGACAGCAAATCTTTTTCTCTGCATCGAAATGAAACGAGTAATTTGTGCTGAATTTGTGGCAAATACAGAAAGAAAGAAAATTGGGTAGGAAACATGTTTATCACTTTAGTGTTATTGTTTTGTCATTTTTGCTGACATACTTGAGTTACTTTCTTTCAATATCAATATTTTTTTTTTAAATTTATTTGTTGAAGTGACGGTCCTAAAAGTGTAATGTTGAAATAAACCAATTTTGCCTTGAATTCATTTATAATTGAGTTATTTTGTGCTTGCATGCACATTTTAATTTGTTTTTGATTTGTTGAATATTTGATGACCATATCAAAACAGTATCTCCATTACTATTAGATTTTTCTCTTCTTTTTTTTCTTGAATAAAAAACCACTGGTTTTATGAAATACATTCTTTTAATTTCATTTTTGTTAGATAATTAACGTTCCTTGGCGATAGTACTGTAAACAGACAGTTGATCAGACACAGCTCCAAAGGCACAACTATATAAAGTTGATCGGTTAATACAAAGATTTTTGTTATAAGAGCTAAAATTGAAATTTGGAAGTGTTGTCATTTTAAACATTCATCATTAATCTTATCACTGCTGTAATGCTAAGAAAGTTTACCTCAACGAAACTTGCATTTGATAAAAGATTGCAACAATAGTAAGTGCTAGAAATAGGTTTTGGTACTTAAAGCTGCATGCCTCCAAATGAGCTAATAATATTTCAAGAAAATCAAACTTGAGAAAAATGTTTTTTGAGGTATTTATGAATATGAATTTATGAATCAATATTTCAACTGCATGACTAACGTTCTATCGCATGATTAATGCAGTAAGGGCTTCTCTGCATTTTTAGACGTGTTTCTGGTAATTTACGTGATTGTAAGTGTAATTGCAATGCATAACTTACTTTGTTAGTTCACTTCACAATATTTTATTCTCAAATACATTTAAAAAAAATCCTAAAATCTGGAGGCATGCTGCTTTAATCAATTAAAAAAAATTAATATCATTAAAACAGGGTAAGAAGATATTTTTGAAAGACTGACAAAACTCTTTGATTAAATGAATATATGTATATGCAAATTTTGTCATAGATTCAGTTGGCTTTAAAACACTATTGAATACCCATTTACACTTGGTAACATGATATAAAGTAGGTCACATGGTTATCATGTCAGTATTAAATTTGTTGAAAAGAATAGCATTTATGCTGCTTTTATATTACAAAATGAATCCAATATTAAATAAAGCATTAAGTAAAAATATATTACTACACAGATGAAGAAATTACATAATTAATTTTATTTTGTCACAAATTATGATAAAAAGTTCATTTAGGTACCAGTCACAATTTTTATTTGAACATCATGCCCTGTACTCCATGTCATTTTATGTAGTTCTTATGTAAATAAATCATTTTCAGGGCCTGATTGTACATGCTTATAGGGGACAATTTGATTTTTGTGTTTCAATTAATTTTTGACATTTTGAAAAAAAGGGTGGACCTAATTTAGATGTTTCCTCCAAAATTAAAATCTTTTGCTGATATTGTGAAATCAATTCTCCAATCAATGCTTTGTTTTTTGAAGGTACATTATGCCCCAGAAATGAATAATAAAATTCCTCTTTACAACGGGCAAACTTCACTTTTATAACCTTTAAATGCTGGTTTTTGAGAATGTTACATGCTTATCACTTGAAGAAAGTAGCTGTGAATGTGAAATAATTTGTCATAAAAGTGGCAAAATGTTAAAGTAGTAAATCTCTCTAACTATATTAATTGCCCTAAGCAGCAGAAGTGAAATATTGCTTAGGTAATTGCCCAATGAATTATAACAGCCCACCAAAAATAAAAAGCTTTTGATAAATAAAAAAAAGAGCATTTCTTAGGCATATTGGACCTTAAAGTAGTTCAGTTCTTGTTTTTTGTGCCTTTTGAAAAAAGGGGTAGAGCTAATTTAGATGTTTCATCCAAAATTAAAATATTTTGCTGATATTGTGAAATTAATTCTCCAATCGATAATTCATTTTTGAAAGGTATATTATGCCTCAGATACGAAGATATATATTTTTTAGAATGGGCAAACATCACTTTTATAACCTTTAGGTAATGGCTGTAAAGCATGTTGTGTGACCTAAAGAAAGTAGCTCTGAATGTGAAAATATTTGTCATAATAGTAGCAAAATGTAAAGAAAGCAGTATTTTGACTTCCATATTAAATACTAAATCACTATATATTAATTGCCATAAGCAACAGAAGTAAAAGATGGTTCAGGTAATTGTCAAAGGATTGACATTTTGGAAATTATAACAGGCTACCAAAAATAAACATATAAAGCCACCAAAATATATAAAAAAAAACTTTTGAGAAATTAAAAAAAGCATTTCTGAGGCATTATGGACCTTTAAGTAGTTCAGTTTTTGTTTTAAAAATTTTGTTGCAATTATCGGACAAATTTAGAATTGAATGCAAAAACTTTGTTAAGTTACAAGTGTTGTTTAAAAATGTTTGTATATAATTATTTTATTCAGTGTTTTCAAAACCTGAAACAATTGTAAACCAGTGGAAATAAACCTCTGTTGTAGAATAGACTTATTTTATTATTGCCAGAGGACTTGAAAGATTTAAATTCACCTGTCCAAAGGGCCAAAAAACAGTTTGATACAAGTTATTATGCCCCCACTTCGAAGAAGAGGGGGTATATTGCTTTGCACTTGTCGGTCCGTCCCGTCCGTCGGTCCGTCCGGTCCGTAGACCAAATGGTTTCCGAGTGATAACTAAAGAACCCTTAGGCCTAGGAACTTCAAACTTGGTATGGTGATTGGTCATGACCAGTAGATGACCCCTATTGATTTTGAGGTCAAGGGGTCAAAGGTCAAGGTCACATTGACCTTGTATGTTAAAACGGTTTCCGATCAATAACTTATGAACGCTTAGGCCTAGGATCTTCAAACTTGATATGGTGATTGGTCATGACCAGCAGATGACCCCTATTGATTTTGGGGTCAAAGGTCAAGGTCACATTGACCTTGTAGGTAAAAACAGTTTCCGATCAATAAGTAAAGAACCCTCAGGCCTAGGAACTTCAAACTTGGTATGGTGATTGGTCATGACCAGCAGATGACCCCTATTGATTTTGGGGTCAAGGGGTCAAAGGTCAAGGTCACATTGACCTTTTAGGTAAAAACTGTTTCCGATCAATAATTAAAGAATGCTTAAGCCTAGGAACTTCAAACCTGGTAAGATGATTGGTCATGACCAGCAGATGACCCCTATTGATATCTGGGTCAAGGGGTCAAAGGTCAAGGTCACATTGACCTTGTAGGTAAAAACAGTTTCTAATCAATAACTAAAGAACGCTTAGTCCTAGGAATTTCAAACTTGGTATGATGAAGTTCATGACCAGAAGATGACCCCTATTGATTTGGGGTCAAAGGTCAAGGTTACATTGACCTTGTAGGTAAAAATGGTTTCCAATCAATAACTAAAGAACACTTAGGCCTAGGAACTTTAAACTTAGTATGATGATTGTTCATGATCAGTAGATGACCCCTATTGATTTTGGGGTCAATGTCATAGTGACCTTGTACTTAATGACCGTTTCTGACCAATAACTCATCAACTCAAGTTGCCTTGGTTGATATTTTTATGTGCTTTTGGTATACACATTTGAAGATCTTATGTAATATAACAACTTGACTGTCATTAATGAGGCCTATGTGATTCATAAAATTTATGTATATATTTTTGGTAAGATTTTTAATAACTTTAATTGCTGCACACAACCTATGGGGTCACAATAATTATTACCTTGTGACTAGTCATGACCAGTAGATACTAGATAACCCTTATTAATTGCTTGTTCACTGGGTCAGAAGTCATGCATAATAACCTGATCACATGACAAATTGGCTGCCGATAGGGGGCATACATGTTTTACAAACATATCTTGTTGGGATTTAAAAGTTACTCCAGATACTTAGATTTTTTCCATGTGAAAAATTTAGCCGTTCAAGGTGTTTTCTATTCAGTCGTCTGCATTTGACGTCTTACACCAGTAAAACTTAAAAAGTAATCATACTTTGGTTCTATACAGTCGTCTGCGTTTGACGTCTTACACCAGTAAAACTTAAAAAGTAACCATACTTTGGTTCTATACAGTCGTCTGCGTTTGACGTCTTAAACCAGTAAAACTTAAAAAGTAATCATACTTTGGTTCTATTCAGTCGTCTGCGGTTGACGTTAAAAGGTAATCATACTTTGGTTCTATTCAGTCGTCTGCGGTTGACGTGTTGCATCAGAAACATAAAAGTAACCATACTACGTTAACATATATTAGTACGGCGATATTCAGACCAGATGATTAACAATGAGTGAGTGTAAAGGACAAAGACACAATTACTTGTTACTGTAATGAAGCTAGAAAATGAATATATTGCTTTTCAAAGCTTTATTTCAACAAAAATCCTCTTCCTATTTTGTCGTCTGCTTCTAGAGTGAAGACGCTTGATCCCGTGTAATGTCCCTTTCCGGAAACTTCGACTACTACGGCATCGTATGGGCCAAATTTTACTTGTTTGACGGCCTTTGCGACAAATTTTGAACCTGTAGGTCCCCTAAATGTACGCTTCTGGTCCACTTGAATCAGCCCGCGAGTAAACTGCTGTGCAATACGGGATGTGACCCCCGAACCGCAAGGGGATCTATCAACCTGAAAAGAATATATAGATTGAAGTCACAAAATTTAGCATATTTGATGAAATCTATCCTGGTTTAATTCTTTTGACAATACATCCTATACTTGTGTGATTTGTATATCAAGAATTAAATTCGATTGTGTGAAAATGTATTGAACTACAGTTTTGTAAATAGATGAATGATCGCTGTAACCATGAAGTATTTACACCAAAATCAATGTAAATTTAAATTAACATAAACCAGGTATGGATTAAAGAAAATATCTGAATAGCCCAAGATTTGAATATAATATTTTCATACCCCCAGTTAACAAAAAGCTTAAAAATGATATAAAATGTTTTAGATCCTCTTAGCTGTTTGGTAAATTATTGAATAATGCCATGTACAAAAATGGCAGGCACATTTCTATTTGAAAGATCCTTATCACAGTGAGTCATTAAACACATTTCTTCTTCCGTAAACACTAATAATTTACCTCCTTATCTGCAAAAACACACATATTTTGACTTTCTTCTTCACTATATTCATCTTTACCATCTGTAAGGATTGTGCCATAAAGAAATGCTAAGTCGGCATTAATCGGATGAGTCAACTGTAAGACGCCCTTCAGAGCCTCTGAAAAATAGAACACAAGTCACATTGAAATAATTTCAATAAAATAATCTTCAGAAGAATTTATCTTGTGTTTATCGAGTTAAAATGTTAGAGCGTATACTGTTTCATGCCTTATACATGTATTTCCGTATAAGGCTGAAGCGATCGGGTGCATTGTTAAATATAAAACTTTCTAATAACTAGTCGATAACCTATCTTCAATGGTGATTTTTTTATTGCATAAATCGCAAAGCTAAATTCCAGAAAACAAGTTAAGTCTCACCTGTCACTTTGCCTGCAGCATTACGTAATTCGTCTGCGGAGGATTTGGACATATCAAGTCCTAATCGTTCAGCTGGTACTAAAGCATAGAATGCACCCCCGTAACTGATGTCTACTGTGATACTGCCATAGCCGGGGACATTAACTTCATAATCTGTGAATAAGAAGAAAACGACAACGTCACAAGTATATATTGGATAGATATCAGCATGATGCTCGTGGAATCCTATATTAGATCAAGAAATACCAACATCTATATCACGCAGGCTATTATATATTTAATTATTTTTGTTTGCGTTTAATTTGTAATCATCAAAACTAATCTATCAAATTTAAATTCAAGTACCGAATAACTATTTTTAAGCCACTATATATTTATAATGGAAATTAGCTAAGGCTGATATATGGCGCCACGCGTGATCGTCGGTTTCACGTGCAAAAGCTGAACGGACCGAAAAAGAGTTTCGTTAACTGATAATTTATTAAGCTAATTTTGGTGCTCTTAATTTACAAATTACAATCATCACGTGTATTAATTAAATATAAATGGGGTATCAAGTCAAACCTTTTTTAAACAAGAAAGCAGGAACGCTGTTAAAACGAACAGCCCCCGTTTTTCCATTTTCGTATTGGACGAAGGCTTCCACTGGCCCACATGGACATTGCATTACAATCCTGGTCTCTGGAGATATAGGTTTCTGTATAATGCCATGATCAATCGCATATCTACCTAATGAAATTACAGCATGGCCACACATAGTACTGTAACCTTCATTGTGAATAAATATGCATCCTATATCAGCTCCTTCCGCGTCGGGTTCCACTAAATACACGCCGTACATGTCATAATGGCCACGTGGTTCAAATATGATCATTTTCCTCACATAGTCTAAATTATCCTTTATATACCTTCTCTTGTCTAGCAGTGTTTCACCCTGTACTTCATGCAAGCCCGACGTCACGATCCTCAATGGTTCACCTCCTGTATGCATTTCTATTGTTTCTATGCGTAATTCTTCCATTTTTATTTCATATATCCATATACATAAATTAGCGGAGTAATACTGTTAAGCATGTAAACACTACAGTAAAGCATACAAAAGGCGGGCCTACCAGTATATATAGCTTGGAGCGCAAACTTTGAACATGCACATGTTAAATGTTAAACTTAAAAAATTATAAAACTGTATAAAACAAACATCATCAATGCTTTGATATTTGCTATCAAAGATGATATTGTTTGTTTTTGTTGTTTTTTAAGGCAGAATTTAACTCTCCATGATTTATCGTTATTTCTTGTACATGTATAAAACACGCATATAAATCCGTGATGTACGTATAGTGACATATTACCGTGCTTCACTATGTATATTAGTGGTTTACTACCTAAATTGACCCACTAACGCAAACATACTATTGTGACGTCATCGAAACATCTGATTAAAGAACGACCTTTCTTATTGGTTTGATAACACCACGTGTGCTACACACCTCCGTGACCGAAACTGAAACACAAGGTCGCAAGTTCGAAGAGGAGATTTTGTTATTTTAGTGTGTTTGTTTTTAAGTTGAGAGAAAGAGGATAACAAAATGCTGCGACGTCTTTCATCGGAGGTTGTGCGAAATGCACATAAGACTGTTGCGCAGGATAATCTAACAAAATCTTTGTATTTGACCAGCGTAAATGTCAGGTCCATGTCAACTGAAAACAAAGATGAGTTGGGATTTTCAGCAACTGTCGATTATTTCTTTGACAAGGCCGCCAGTCTGGTAATGGACAAGCTGGCTGATGATTTACCTGGCAAGAAACAGACTCGAGAAGAAAAGCAGCTGAAAGTGAAAAACATTTTGAAAATGATAAAGCCTGTCAACCACTTAGTGAAGTTTTCATTTCCAATCAGACGTGATAATGGTGAAGTTGAAATCATAGAAGCCTGGCGGGCCCAGCATAGTCAACACAGGACACCTTGTAAAGGAGGTATATTCAATTTTATGTTTTCATAAATATTCTTTCATAACGAGAAGCTTAAAGGATTCAATTATATGTTTCTGGTAGTGACAGGCTGACAGCAAGCCTGTATTGTAAATTGTTAGCATGGGTAAGCATCTGTACAGACTCTGTTATCATATTAAACATATAGGGAAGTTGATAACTGATAAAAGTTATGTGGGTTGTCACTGGTATCTAAGTTATGGTTAATACATCTCTTGAATAGTTTTTAATAACATACTGGACACAAGCTAGAATTTATAGAAACCAGCACATTTCGTGTGTCCAGTATGTTATTAAAAACTATTATATAATGTGACTTCCCAGTCTCTGACTTCCAAATTTTGAAACTTAATAGAACCGCAAACTTCAACTTTGTTGCCATACGATACACCTCGATATAGGATGAAACAAAAAGAAATTTTGTCAAAAAGATCAAATCCATTCCGCACTATTTTTCAAGGATATTGGGCTAAATGATCTGTTAAATAATTCCCGGCAGGTGTATCGTATGGCAACAAAGTTGAAGTTTGCGGTTCTAACTTCTATTAAGTTTCAAAATTTGGAAGTCAGAGACTGGGAAGTCACATTATATAGGTAAAGAAGGAAAAGTATTAGATTTTGGAAGTCACAAGTAAATGACTTCCAAACTTCCATTAAGGGAAGCCCTGGTTTTGAATACATATACATGATTTTCCAAAGTTCTTAGTTTATTCACCTTAAATATTCTAGATTAAAATGTAACAAAGCAGATAAATACTTGAAAATTGGTACATCTAAAAAAAAAACAAAAAAATGAAAAACATAACACATATAAATTTTATTAAAAAGTACAAATTCAGTGTACATTAATTTAAAACAAAATTGGAAAAGATGATAATAGTTGTAGATAACTGGTGTTAGTTAACCCACTTATCACTAACCATGTGAATCTTACAAGAGTTTAAACATTATTTAACATTTTTATCACTATTTTTATGTTTTGGCCATAAAAGTCAAACCTAAGTTGAGATATTTTGTTATTTTATGGATGGGAAATGTACAATTAAATTAGGAAGAGGCCTTGATAGAAGTATGATGAATATCGTTTAAATTGCCAATTTGGGAAGTAAAAATGCAGACCCTGTGAAAGTTAAATTTTGTTAGGAAAACTGCATGTTTTAAGTATAAACTTCATCTGATCATAAGTTTTGTAATAGACTGACACCTGTCTAGTTAAATCAGAGGTGAATGGAGGGAAAAATTGATCATCTAACCAACCACAACAAACAAGAAATTTAAAGGAATGGTCTGAATTTTTTCTTATCAAAGTGCAAACAGATGTCACTATTGGATGTAAACAACTAACTATTCAATCATACCGGATGATGTTATGTTGCATCATTCGGGTTGAAAGAAGTGGTAGTGAAACTTGTTTGCTGACAATGTCACAATTGGTAAAACAGATTAAAAAGTCACAATCAATAGAGATTATAAATACAAAAAGAAAAATATTGGCAAGCAGTCAAACACAAATATAAATGATCTTGTTGGCTTAAGATATTATATTAAAATTTAGAATGTTTAAATTCTATTAGTATTACAATGAACTGATAGCAAAACTTAGATTAAAATACAAAAATGTTATATGTTTGAGTGTTACATGGTGATGATAGAAGACCTGCTATGCCAATGAGGGCTTAACCTGCTGAATTTGTATGGAGTTGCCCTGTTTTGAAATTTGGAATAGTTCATTCAAATCTTTATGGGTTTTTATATCAAAATTCCAAGAATTGAGTGCAAGCTGGCCTGGCTTTCAGCTATTCTGAGAGCAAAGGTTAACTTGCCCCTTTTGGTTCCAGCAGGTAAAGGGTTAGGGACGCAGACCTTTCAAGATTCACATCTATGGTATAATCTGACCTGTAACCTTATTCTTTAGGATGCTCAAAGTCAATTTCAGTGCTTTGATCCTGAAATCACTAAAATTGCTATTGGATTATTCCAATTACAAAGCAGGACATGTTCTTGTTATTGATTTAGCAGATCACATGATTTTTAAAAAAGTTTTTTGTTTGTCAGATAAATGTAATGTCTTGTGTCAACACTTTCATAAGTTAATAATGTAAAATATGTAGTTATACCAGTGAAGTGCCTAAAGCCCTCAAAATAAATTATTTACTATAATCACGAATGTAACAGAAAAAGTACCTATATTCATACGAAATTTATTTAAAAATTAAAAATAAGACAGGAGAAAACAAAATTTCTATCAATTATACGTAATTATGCAGTCTGTCACCTTTTGACCAATGTTCTAGGTTTATTCATTAAAAAAAATACTCATCAAACTATACATGTATGTAAACAGGTCTGTCCTTTATCTAGACCACATTTAAGGTCTCTGTTAACAATACCTCACTGATCAGCTCAGTTATTTAAACTCAGAAGCTAAATTTTATTTGTAACACAGTCACAAAAAAAGAAATTACCATGCATTTTTGTTGTTGAAAAATTAAAGTGCTACACATTGAATTCCTTTACTGACATGTATTTAGGATTGGTTTAAAAATGTTGTAATAGGGATGTTAAAAACTATAAAATTTAACAGTATTGTAATTTAGAAGCTTTGATGATTTTATAACAGTTTCAAGTCTTAACCACCAGAGTCCTAATAACACAGAAGAAAATTAAATTTCAATCAGAAAAATGTGCATAAATGCCATGTTTTTAATGACCTTTTCAAAGGGCAGTTAAACAGTAAAACAATCTGGTTAAATCTGGTTGTATGGGGAATAAACTGCTGACGTTATGAAAATAAAGGCTTTTACCTTTTAGGTGTATAGTTAATCTCAGCTTTACCCACTTTGTCCTTTATATTTGTTGCTTTTATAAAATTAATAGTATAGTATTATATGAATAACTATGATTTGGTATAGTATTTACTATTAAATGAATTACTATGATTTAGTATGATATTATATAAGTAACTATTTTAGTAAAGTTACTATCAGTAATATATTATTAATAACTTAAATTATTAATGTTATGTTCCCTGATTTTATTAATTATAATTTCTTGGAAGTTGGGAGGGAGGGGGCAAGTGTGTACATATTAGAATTTAGAAACAAGTAGCCTTCTTTAACACTTCATATCTCACCCTTGGGTTTCAGGGATCTAATTAGCATTTTGTTACTGGGCCAGGGTCTAGACAAGGGGGTATTTTGCTAATTTATTCATTACCAGCTTGATGATCATTTATGTTTTAAAATGCCCTGTTTGTTCAGTGGCTGGTTAAAAATACAAGTCTGTGTCATCTACTGACTACATCTGCTCATATTTGAATTTGAATGGATCTGAAACATTTCAAAAGAAAAAGAAATAAAGAAAAGTATCTGGAATACACACATATTATATCTACTATAAAATGCATCAATTCATGATGCAAAATATTTTATAAGCTATTAATAAACATCTGTTTCTTTCAATTTACATACCTGTTTAAGTAGATGGAAAAATAGAATTTATCATTGTTTTTGATAAATTGGGATAATTGGGTTAAGTACTGTTTACAATTCATGTGAGGTGTAACCAAGTTTTCTAAAATTAGTGACTGTTGTTCAGTGAATAATTATGTTGTTAAAGATTTGTTGGCCTAGATAAAGGCCACAGGTAAATGACCCTTTAAGTTTAGCATGAATGGAAATAAGGGCACAGCACATGATATTAGTTTTCTGAGCTTCATGCATACTCTATCCCATTTTTTAACACTTAACCTGCTGTATTTCAAGTAATGAATTTTAACTGATTTGAAATTCGAACAGTCTATTCAAATTTTAAGGGACTATAATTATACATTGTAGTTTATCAACAATATACAAGTAGACCAGGCACTAAAAGTGCAGGCTTCACTGGCTCTCTACTGGTGATAAAAGCTATTGACTTTTTGTTGTTATTTGTTTATACAGAAAATAGGATTTTTTCAGCCCACCTAAAAAACATCTGTTGCTTCTAGCTCAATTCTGTTTTTTGCCCAACAAGAATGCGTTATATTTAGCATTCATAATACCAGAGGTAAAGAAATGTAGTGAAAAAAAAAGAATATATTATTACATAGATCAGGTAATGTTATAACTTGCAAGTATTTTGTCTTCTTGTTTACTTTATTATATAACAAGCAAATATTTGTTTTTGGACAATTTTAGTTAAAAAGTTCAAAAGAACTCTCGAGCAGAAAGCTATTTTAAGAGTATTAATAAAAAATTTCATCATACATCCTGATGATATTATACAATAAAACTGTATTTTCCATTGATAACAACTTAAGTTTAGAAATAAAATCCGGCATGAGTATCATAATTTAGAATAAGGTAACTTATAAATAGAAACTTGATTTTGAAAGATAGTCTGGTCGTAAATGAGAGCTGCTGCAATGATTAAGAATGATTTATATTTTACACTTTATTAAAATGGAGAGCTGCATAAAGGTTGGTTTTTTATTTTTCTGAAGATAAAAAGTTGAAAACCTGCATAAAAAGAAAATTCTATTTTTCTCCAGATAAAAAATTGAGAATCCCTATATTAAAAGTTAGATCTGTGTGAATGTTGATTGTATTTTTCTCTTGAGAGTTGCGTAAAAAAGAAGTGTATTTTTCTGGAGATAAAAATTGAGAGCTGCTGCACTTAGATTCCCTTTATCAAAATTGAGAGGTATGTAAAGGTGCTTTGTATTTTTTTCTTAAGATTAATTGTCAAGAGTTTATTATGTATTTCAGGTATAAGATACAGTTTAGATGTAAATGATGATGAAGTGAAAGCTTTGGCTCAGTTGATGACATATAAATGTGCCGTTGTGGACGTACCTTTCGGTGGAGCTAAGGCAGGCGTCAAGATTGACGCGAAAACTTACTCTGAGAATGAACTGGAGAAAATCACACGTAGATTGACAGTTGAACTCTCAAAGAAAGGATTTATAGGTATGATATTGTCCACAACTAAACATGATGCTGGTTTTGGACTTTACTAAGCTCCATTTTAACTTCGAAAATTTCAAAAAGCAGAGCTTTTGTCATGACCCACTTTGCAATATTAGCGCTGGTTAACCTTTTTGGTTACACTTTCCGTTTAACTTATTTGGTCATTTGGTCAAGTTTTTGTTCTATTGATAGTCATCAATGCTAACAAAGCTGTTGCAAAAGCTTTGAAAGTCAATTCATTTGTATATGAATGCATCTGTCACACCAGTCAGGTCAAAGGTTAAGGTTACTATATAGCATTGAGCAAAGTTGAGTGCATTGCCCCTTGTACATCTCTTGTTTTCCATTTTTCCATTTATTTAATTGTTAGGCTATGTTGCAAAAAATATATATTTTGGAAGGGATGATCATGTCATGCAACTGTTTTTAAACTTGTCAGGAAGGCACAATTAAAGGGGTGTAAGGGTTTTTTTTGTGGGAAAAGATACTGTTAAGTAAGAAATGTTTAAAGAACGTCACGAGCGTATATAACATAAGGGTTATAAGTGAAAATAATACATCTTAGTGAATTGCATCAGTAGGCAACCATGTCATGGAAGTTAATTTTGATGTATGCAAAATGACAGTAATACTGGCGATGAGATTTGTTTGTTTGTTTCCTCACTGTGTGAAACAGACAGTTGCATTGTAAAGGTGTTCACATGCAACATTAACATAGATAATATGATGTAATGCATGGCAACATAGCACTACAAATTATTGCTGCTTAAAAGTGCGTAGGTTTTTATTATATTCGTGCCTGCAGCACAGTAATTTAGCATCTCATTGATGTTGGAAGTTTTAGTTTTACGATGTAAAAAAAAGAAATGTTGAAGTTAAATGAGCCGCGTCATGACAAAACCAACGTAATGCGTTTACGACCAGCATGGATCCAGACCAGCCTGCGCATCCGCGCAGTCTGATCAGGATCCATGCTGTTCGCTTACAAACCCTATTACAAGTACAGAAACTGATAGCAAACAGCATGGATCCTGATCAGACTGCACGAATGCGCTGGCTGGTCTGGATCCATGCTGGTCGCAAACCCACTATGTTGGTTTTGTCGTGACGCGGCTCAAATTACCATTTCTTGTATTGATAAAGTTTTACAGTAGTGAACAAGTAGAAATTGGCAGTCGGAAAGATTTTTCGTTCTGTTCAACCACTGCTGGCAGTGGGAAAGATAGACCTGTTTTCTGTATTAAGTTTCACAATAATAAGACTCTTAATCTTATTAAAAAGCCTATGCTAGGGAAAGTGATTGAGCATAATAAATGTTACAATACAAGATGTATTAAAAAAAAAAGTGAATGTTCTAATTGAGAATAGAGTAAATGTATTGCAGAATATGTGGTGTAACTTAAGCTTCTATTTTGAGAAATTGATGATAAGATTATTTGCTTTGCTGGGTCAGTTCACATTTGTGTACAAAAACAATCCATACTCCTAGTAGATTGATATGCCTATAGTGTCCATACTTCATTAGTCGGTTTCATTATAAGTCATGATTGTTTGTAGAGCAGCACTGTAAACCACATACTAGAGAAGCATCAAGCTCAGTATCACGCCTAAGGAAAGTAGACTTGATCACTTCATGTATTTAATATGCAAGGCATTTGTTTACCTATTGGTTAGGGTAGTTGCAACTTGCCTGCATATCATTAGCCCCACATAGTTGTAGGTTTGAGTTGTATTAGTGGTTCTACCAATGAGTCCCCCCTTCATGCCTAAAATAATGAGTAGTATATTTTTGGTCTTCCTTTTCTAGTAAGGCTTGAAATGATGTCATTTGTCCTAACTGAACTGGAAAAAAAACTTAGTCCATGTAACAAAGGTCTATCTAATCCGCTTACTACTTAAAAATACAAAGAATCTTAAATACCAGGCCAGGTGCAGTAACATTTAGCATCAATTATGCACATAAGGGCATTTAAGGTCTTCCTCCCACCAATAAAGCTTGAAAGTCAACATTATATAACCTTAATATTGTCATCAAGAGTAAGCAGTTTATAGATACATCAAATGTCAGTATGTCAGTCTCAGATTTGTTCAAATTAGTGTTTATTGACTAGTTTTGTACTTTAGCAATAAGTTCATGTTTATGTGCAGTCAGCACTTACTATATTGCAAATTCATTTTAAGTGTTTATCACCTTTATATAGCCACATAAAATTCTTAATCATTAACTTCAAAAGGAATAAATTAGTTTCACATCTTTTGTAAGAGTGCAGTACTCATAAAGTGTATTATTAATAATATAGTTGCTTTGGAATGGTGGGAAAATGTAAAACCTGCTTTACATAAACTTGGTATGGGGTCCTTGGATATGACAAATATATACCATGTACTTAGTTAGTCCTGTTCATCTTTGATTTGATTTTAAGAAATAAATACAGGATGTGGTAAGGGCTCCCCCTGTTCTAGATAAATAAAAGTACAGCAAACAGGATATTTTTGTACTAACTGAATAGTTATGACTGTATTAGTGTAAGACTTCTACTGTTTCTTGTAGGATGTAAAATTTAATGTTTAGAAAAAGAAAAGGAGGCAGACCAAACAAAGAAAATATAACTTGTTTTCAAATAAATGGTCTCAAAGGAATCCCTGCTTTCAAAAAATGAATTTATATTCAACAAATCCTTTAAACAATATACACAGATGTTCTGATGTGGGTAGAGCCCCAGTCCCTTTAATCATCAATCCAGAATTCAGGAAACAGAGCTAGTCAGGCTCCCTAGAAAAAGACAAGTAGATTTAGTGTTGTAATAAATTTGTGTGTAACACATCCCTGATGTGTTAATATAAATTTGGGCGTTACTTTTACAGTGAGAAAATGTTCTTATTTGCCCCCGCCATATAATGGCAGGGGCATATAGTGTTACCCTGTTCCGTCATTCCGTCATTCCGTCATTCTGTCATTCCGTCCTTCCGTCCTTCCGTCATCATCAGTTTCCGTTCATTATCTTAATAACCCTTGCACATATTGAACTCAAATTTGACATATGGATATGTCATGAGAAAATACAGGTCAAGTTCGAAATTGGTCATGGTTCGATGATTTTTGGCAGAGTTATGCCCCTTTTACATTGAAAATAATATGAAATTTTCAGTTTCCGTTCATTATCTCCCAAACGGTTCAAAACATTCAATTCAAAATTGACATATGGATATGTCATGAGAAAATACAGGTCAAGTTCGAAATTGGTCATGGTTCGATGATTTTTGGCAGAGTTATGCCCCTTTTACTTTGAAAATAATATAAAATTTTCAGTTTCCGTTCATTATCTCCCCAACGGTACAACACATTCAACTCAAACTTGACATATTGATATGTCATGAGAAAATACAGGTCAAGTTCAAATTTGGTCATGGTTCGATGATTTTTGGCAGAGTTATGCCCCTTTTACTTTGAAAATAATATGAAAATTTCAGTTTCCGTTCATTAACTCCCCAATGGTACAACACATTCAACTCAAACTTGACATATGGATATGTCAAAGGAATGCGCAGGTCAAGTTCAAATTTGGTCATGGTTCGATGATTTTTGGCAGAGTTATGCCCCTTTTACTTTGAAAATAATATGAAATTTTCAGTTTCTGTTTATTATCTCCCCAACAGTATTAAACATTCAACTCAAATTTGACATATTGATACGTCAAAGGAATGCGCAGGTCAATTTCAAATTTGGTCATGGTTCGATGATTTTTGGCAGAGTTATGCCCCTTTTACTTTGAAAATAATATGAAATTTTCAGTTTCCGTTCATTAACTCCCCAATGGTACAACACATTCAACTTAAACTTGACATATGGATATGTCAAAGGAATGCGCAGGTCAAGTTCAAATTTGGTCATGGTTCGATGATTTTTGGCAGAGTTATGCCCCTTTTACTTTGAAAATAATATGAAATTTTCAGTTTCTGTTTATTATCTCCCCAACAGTATTAAACATTCAACTCAAATTTGACATATTGATACGTCAAAGGAATGCGCAGGTCAATTTCAAATTTGGTCATGGTTCGATGATTTTTGGCAGAGTTATGCCCCTTTCACTTTAAAAATAATATGAAATTTTCAGTTTCCGTTTATTATCTCCCCAACAATATTACACATTCAACTCAAATTTGACATATGGATATGTTTTTGGAATGCGCAGACCAAGTTCGAATCTGGTCATGGTTCAATGATTTTTGGCAGAGTAATGCCCCTTTCACTTTGAAAATGAAATTTACAGTTTCTGTTCATTATCAACCCAACAGTGTTACATATTCAACTCAAAATTGACATATGAATATGTCAAAGGAATGCGCAGGTCAAGTTGGAATTTGGTCATGGTTCGATGATTTTTTTGGCAGAGTTATGTCCCTTTCACTTTGAAAATAATATAGATACATCTTAGGAATAAGCACTTTAAGTTTGAATTTGGTCGTGGTTCAATGATTTTAGACAAACTTATCTTTCCTGAATGTTGGAAAAATTTTGAACTTTCAGTTTCAGCACTCATACTTTGTGGAATTGTATATAGCCATTATGTTGGCTACAAATATGCAATATGCTATTTTTAAAAGGTTAAGACTGAATAATTTCAGTGCCTTGAACATTGTATAAAAATGGTTTGTGTTAACATTGAAAAGTTTTAAGGGCTTTGAACTTAGAATCAAAAAATTTGTGCAAACAAATTTGGAACTAAATATTATAACATTTGAAATTTTGGCTGGGGGCATCCGTGGCATGATGACACATTTCTAGTTATATAATATATTTGGGCATTTATATATTTACATTAAATAAGTTGTTTGTAATGTATAGTAATAAATTTGGGCATTATAGTCTTTCTTATAATATGCATTTTTAATGAAAACATAAAGTTACATTGTAATTGCCAAGCTTAAATCTGAAACAGGGTGCTGTTTCATTAAGTGATCTTTTATTTCATTCTTTGTCCTTTCCCATCACCACCACCCCCCCCCCCCCCCATTCCAATAAATTCACGAGTGTACATTCTGATTAAGATTGTTGGTATAAATTGAAAAATAGATATCCACTGAGTCATTAAGTGTTGAAATGTCAGTACAAGATTTATGTTTTTTATGCATTATGTAAGGGGTTTACAGTACAGATTTTCATTGTAAGTGACATATAATGATCTGCTATAAATAAATAGCCTATAAGCTTAACTATAAACTTTCCCTTTCTGAATTTTCGAGATTAATTTTGAACTCTCTGTAGTAAGCCATAACTGTAAAGATATTGAAATTAAAAATGTTTATTCAAAATTGAGATATTTCAAGGTCAAGTGCTACTATTGTAGAAATAAGTTAGATTGCACTATAGAGAGCATAAATATCTGGTCTTATTCTAATAACATGCCAGAATTAATATTAAGATATACAGTTACATGTATAACAACTTTTGTGGAATAGTTAGTTTAACAGCAATTATAACAAAAAAAAAACACACAAAAAAACCAGAACATGCATTACTCAGATTTTAACTTGTAAGTACTAGACATTTTTAACTTGTGGGACTCTTATTGTTAATTAAACCTGCATTGTGTAAAGGTCTACCCTTTTATATTTTGTTATTTATTTCACAAACCTTTCAGACTGGTAATTATACAAGTATGTACCTTCCTATCTCAAGAAATGATCCAGCTTCTTTTCAAACAAAATGAATCCACAGAATTAATTACCAATTTAGTATGGATCAGTTGTAACGGAATGTTTCATTACAGTATGTTTGTGTATAACATTCTAATGTTGGTAATGAGTATGACAGATTGGTAATTAATTAAGGCCTCAACAGATGGTAGTTTTTAGTTGTACAACATTCATTAAATATATTATGTACAATTTACAAGCAATATAACACTTGCATTCAGACCATGATTCTATTTTATATGAATAAACATGTTTCCCTCTAAAACGTTGCTCACCAATAGTTTTCTTAAAATATTTGGACAGTATTATTACTGTAAATGCTGTAATTGTTGGTACTGACCAATTAATAGATACCCGGTACTGTTTATGAGGTAGATAAAAGGTTTGCTGTAGAAAGCTAGGAGGGAGCATATAGGAAATCACTAATGAGCACCCTAAGCCTGTTCTGTGTGTAGGTCTTGGGGTGAAACATTGTTTCCATGAGGTAATGAGAAATGATCCACGCAAGGAACTTCCTCCAACTTTTAAAGCTTCTTAGTCTATTATCCTTTTTGAGTATTTTGGATTTGTCTAATATCTTTTTTTGAGTATTTTGGATTCGTCTATTTTCCTTTTTTGAGTATTTTGGATTTGTCTATTATACTTTTAACATCCCTTAAATCCTGCTACTATTTTTTTCAACATCTTCTTTTCTCCATCTTCATGTACTATGTTTACATTTAGTGAATTGTGAGAGCTGTGGCAAATGTTATACAGTCATGTAAATTATGTATATTACAGGGCCAGGTATTGATGTGCCAGCACCTGACATGGGTACAGGGGAGAGAGAAATGGGCTGGATCGCTGACACCTATGCCAATACTTTAGGTATAGTACTAAAGTTATTATTGCTTGCTTACATTAGTTCTTCATGATAATAAAACCACTGTAAATACCTCAAAAAGAAATGATGTGATTTGTCATCTGTAACCATAGAAACTGTGATAAAATGTATTGTTAACATGCTGTCTTTCCTACTCATTAGTGGGTTTTCACCATTATTGTTTTAACCAAATGAATGAATTTAGATGTACATTAATTTTGAGATACTTTGCAAAAGGACCCCAAAATAGTAGACAGTTTATAAATCTTTTTATTATGAATTGTATTGTGTGACAGAGATAAATTCAGGAAAAAAAGCATTAAATTAAAAACGTTTGTCTTAAGCATTTCTTATGCTAAGCATTTCTAATGCTTGATGTAAAGGATTAAGCCCATTTTACGCAATGTTTGTACTATTAAGAATTTATTTTATTTTATATTTTAGGTCATTATGACATCAATGCTCATGCGTGTGTAACCGGTAAACCAATCACTGCCGGTGGTATTCACGGTAGAACATCTGCCACCGGACGTGTAAGTCTTCATTAAATGTGGTCAACTCTTGTTTCTTATGTAGTTAATAAAATTAAAAAATGTTTTTTTTACCAGTCACTTGTTAATATTTCCAAACCTAAAATTTTTGGGACGGGTCCTTTTTAAAATATAAATTTTGTTTTCTCTTTTAAAAATTTAAATTAAAATTGCCCAGTCACTGGCAGTGACATGCTGTTTTTAAAAAGGGTATTTTAAAAAGATGGGAATTAGGGGAAAAACCCCCAGAGAGGGCCCCAAAAAAAAAAAGGAAAGAAAGATTTTAGTGAAAAGATTTTGATAAGATTTAACTTAATTTCTTCCGGTATCATAGCTGATGGTTAATGACCAAAATTTAAATGGCCATGGCATCTTAGCAGTCTAATAATATACAGGTGCATGTTATATTATTAAATTCTTATAAATATAATGAAATGTATATTACTTTATTTATAATTATAGGGAGTGTTCCATGGTATACAGAACTTTATTATGGAAGCATCCTACATGTCTATGGTTGGTCTAACACCAGGATTTGGTGACAAAACTGTCATTATACAGGTATGACTATGTCACTTAGATACTGAGTGCCTCAATTTACTCAACATAATTGAGCCGCATCATGACAAAACCAACAGAATGGGTTTGCGACCATCATGGATCCAGACCAGCCTGCGCATCCGCGCAGTCTAATCAGGATCAATGCTGTTCGCTTACAAATCCTATACAACAAGTAGAGAAACTGAAAGCGAACAGCATGGATGCTTGGATGCGCAGGCTGGTCTGGATCCATGCTGATCACAAATGCGCTATGTTGGTTTTGTCATGACGTGGCTCATATATTTTATTTATGTTAATGAAAAAAGTATAATCGAAATATTAGAAGAAACACATGGACAATAAAGCTTGGTCATAATGAATATTTGTGGGACGGTTGTAATATTAAGCCAAATGTCCATTGAATTTTATAGTAGACATTAGGATCATAAAAAAAATGTGATTAAAATATTGATATTTATGTAAATAAGGATAGATCTGAAAGTAAGACTTTACTACAGTTGCTTTAATTATCCCCCGCCGATGAATCGGGAGGGGGATATAGTTTTGGCGTTGTCCGTCCGTCCGTCCATCCGTCCGTCCGAATTTCGTTTCCGGAGTAGTTCTCTGCAACTAATGGCTGGAATTCAACGAAACTTTATGCGAATGTTGATCAGCATGTGAAGTTGTGCACCTAGGTATTTTCGTCTGGATATTTTTAGTATTTTTAGAGTTATTGCCCTTGACTTAGTAAACGTCTGAATTTCGTTTCCGGAGTAGTTCTCTGCAACTAATGGCTGGAATTCAACGAAACTTTATGGGAATGTTGATCAGCATGTGAAGTTGTGCACCTAGGTATTTTTGTCTGGATATTTTTAGTATTTTTAGAGTTATTGCCCTTGACTTAGTAAAACATCTGAATTTTGTTTCCGGAGTAGTTCTCTGCAACTAATGGCTGGAATTCAACGAAACTTTATGGGAATGTTGATCAGCATGTGAAGTTGTGCACCTGGGTATTTTCGTCTGGATATTTTTAGTATTTTAAGAGTTATTGCCCTTGACTTAGTAAATTTTTTTAATTTTCAACTTGTGTCGCATGTAACTCAAAAAGTATTTGACCTAGAGTCATGAAACTTTACAGGAATGTTGATCAGTATGTGTAGTTGTGCACCTGGGTATTTTCGTCCGGATATTTTTACTATTTTTAGAGTTATGGCCCTTGACTTAGTAAAATTTTGCAATTTTCAACTTGTGTCACATGTAACTCAAAAAGTATTTGACCTAAAGTCATGATACTTTACAGGAATGTTGATCAGCATGTGTAGTTTTGCACCTGGGTTTTTTTGTCTGGATTTATTTAGTATTTTTAGAGTTATTGCCCTTGACTTAGAAAATGTTTGCAATTTTCAACATGTGTCGCATGTAACTCAAAAAGGATTTGACATAGTCATTAAACCTTATTGGAAAGTTGCTCAGCATATTTAGTTTGTTCCTGGGGTTTCGCTTGTGGATTTACCCAGTATTTGTAAAGTTATTTCCCTTGACTGAGTAAAAACTGTTTCATTATGTTGTTATTTGATCCTTGAGTGCTTGAGTTAGAATCGACCAAATTTACAGGAATAATGATCAACATCACTAAATTACAGGAATAATGATTCACCTCACTGTGAAGCTATGAACCTGGGACTTTGCATGTGGATTTTTTTCAGTTTTGTTAGAGTTATTGCCCTTGAATTACAGTAGTTTAAATTTGCAATTTTCAACTTGGGGTTTGCTTGGGGATATATTCAGTATTTGTAAAGTTCTTGCCCTTTACTTAGTAAAAAGATTTTTAGTTTTCAAAAAATATTTGACATAGAGTCATAAGATTGACAGAACAGTGGTGCGGTGGGGGCACCTGTGTCCTATGGACACATTTCTAGTTTTTATTAAAGAAGAATTAAAATGATTTGTTACAATAACATTTAAAAATATTTGAAAATTGTGAGATCCCTTCTTGATGCCTTGAAAATGGCAATAAAGTCTGGAGATTAAGATGTTTTTACATCTAGGTGAGCTATTGTGATCCCCCTCCGTCCGTCGTCGTGAGTCGTCAGCAATTTCTTTAAACAACATCTCCTCAGAAACAAATGACTGCACAGCAACCAAACTTTATAGGAATGATCCTAGGGTGGTCCCCTGCAAAAGTTGATCAAATGGTTCCGGTCTGTTGCATATGTAGGTCACAGGGCCAGAAAAGGAGTTTAAAAAATGCAAAATTAAAAAATCTTGTCTGAAAGTACAAGGCCTAGAGCTTTGATATTTGGTATATGATATAACCTATAGGTCCTCTACCAAAATTGTTCAAATTTTAGCCCTGGGGTCAAAATTGGCCCCACTCCTGGGGGTCATAGATTTACCTTATATGTATATAGTGAAAACTTCTTCTTGTTTGAAGGTACAAGGCTTCAAGTTCAAAGAATATTACAGTTTATGCCATGATTAATATATAAATAAAGCCTTATTGTTGTGTTAATAATAACCAGTACTCGGCGGGGGATATAAATTCAACGAATTTGCTTGTTGTTTTGGAAATGAGTCTGAAACCCGAAATCAGTAAAATTTCTGTGCAATGTTGAAAAAAAAAATGCTTTTGTTGAACACTGAAAGTTAATTTCATATTGTATGTACTTTAATATTTCCAGGGTTTTGGTAATGTAGGTCTTCACTCTATGAGATATCTACATCGTGCTGGAGCTAAAATTATAGGAATTATGGAATACGATGGTTCTATATTTAACCCAGAGGGTATACATCCACGTGATCTAGAGGACTATAAAATTGTAAGTTATTTCCTGCTTCAATTACTTATAGGTTATTGTTTTCGTTTGCTTGAAGTTCTGACGTATTTTGTCTTTGTTCTGCTGCACAAAATTTAACACACTGAAAGTGGATAGCTTTATTAAATGAGTACAAATATTCGGTAAAGTATTGTGTCGCCCGCTACAGAGTAGCTACAACGTGCAATTGTGTATCATCAATTGACACATATATATATTTAATATGGCACACACAAAAATGAATTTGGAAAAAAAGGAGTCTTCTCTGCAATGCTTAATATGAGATAGGTGAATTAAAATAAAGATGTCATTGAAACACTGTAGTAATTTTGTGTACATTGAGTTTAATCTCTATATCTTTTTTCAAATTTGAAAAGTTTTTATCACTGCATTATCACTTTCTATAACTTTGTTTCAGGAAAATGGAACTATAGTAGGATACCCTCTTGCCAAGCCATATGATGGCAATATGCTTACAGAAAAATGTGATATACTTGTTCCCGCAGCTAGTGAGAAACAACTTACAGCTGCTAATGCTCATCAAGTACAAGCTAAGGTATGGTATAGATTTTGATTATCAGACATTATTGTATGGTAAAGACATTGATGGTATTTTGAAGAGTTATGGTATAGTTGTTCATCACATGACATTGTATGGTATAGACATTAGTGGCTATGTAGTAATAGTATGGTATAGTCAGTCATCAT
This sequence comes from Ruditapes philippinarum, assembly GCF_026571515.1. Lineage (NCBI taxonomy): Eukaryota > Metazoa > Mollusca > Bivalvia > Venerida > Veneridae > Ruditapes > Ruditapes philippinarum. Next base: position 46,815 of record NW_026862466.1, read on the forward strand.
ATGACATTGTATGGTATAGACATTGATGGTTATGTAGTAATAGTATGTTTAAGATTAGTTATCACATTCTTGGTATGGTATAGACATTTATGGATATGTAGTAATAGTATGGTATAGTCAGTCATCATATGACATTGTATGGTATAGACATTGATGGTTATGTAGTAATAGTATGTTTAAGATTAGTTATCACATTCTTGGTATGGTATAGACATTAATGGATATGTAGTAATAGTATGGTGTAGTAAATCATTACATGACATTGTATGGTAAAGACATTGATGGTATTGTAGTAATAGTATGGTTAAGGTTAGTCATCACATTACAGTTTGGTATAGACATTGATAGTGTTAATTGAGTAGAAATTTAAATTATGTCAAAGGAAAACAATAGCTTACATGTATTGTATTACTATTTTTGAATAATCATCTTTCAGATCATAGCAGAAGGAGCTAATGGTCCAACAACGATTGAAGCTGATCAAATTTTCTTGGAAAATAATGTTCTAGTTATACCTGTAAGTTCTTTTAGTCTCTCCGTGTTACATAATCTGAATTTTATTTTGCTTTTATTAGAAATTGTGTTCATTTTGAAAGTAAGGAAAATTATCAATAATAATCAATGAAGAAGTCATTAGATTAAAATGGTAGAAACCTTGTGTTGTTCCATATGTTATTTAAAGAAATTATGTTTTTTGTGGCTGATAAACTGTTGTGGATGCTCTTTGTGTGACAGTTACTAAAATTAAATAAAATCTTATTTGTCAAATCATTCTATACCTCATTTATTGAAGTTTATATAAATCATTGTCAATCTGTTTTCTGGAACAAGCCAGCATTGGTTTCGTATGAGGATCTATTTTTGAACTGAGTTTGATCTTAAAGTTGATGCAGACACTTAAGCCTCTAGGCAAACACTTCTGTTATTAAATCAAATATAGAAAAAGATATTGCCTTTTTAAAATCAATTAATTTTGAATTATCCATTTGATAGGATCTCTATTTGAACGCTGGTGGTGTGACCGTGTCATATTTCGAGTGGTTGAAGAATCTGAACCATGTCAGTTATGGACGTCTAACCTTCAAATATGAGAGAGATTCTAACTACTATCTCTTAGGTAAGTCAGTAACGTTTTATAATAACCAAATATCTAAATATAAATTCAATAGAAAAAAGGATGTATTGTAGTGAAACAATGATTGTTGAAACAATTCTTGAAAGGCTGTTAATTTTCTTTCTCAATTTTGCAAGAGGTATAGAAAAAGGAAATGTTTAATGTAATGGATGAAATATAATTCTTTGAATCAACTTATGAATTAGATCTTGATGAAACTCTTCAAAAATGATCATTGGGCAGCATTTTATTATAGTTAATAAAATTGTTTGGATTTGCTGAACTTGATGGCTACTAAAGTTAAAAAAAAGAAAAACCTTTTGACAACATGTCCTCTTAACTGTAGGGTTTTGATGAAACTATACAGGAATGATCTTTGGATGAATCTCTTTAAAATTTGTTCAAATGGTTACTGACTGCTGAACAAGATGGCAAAAAATTGATGTTTCAACCAGTCTTAATAATGCAATCTTGTTCATGCACAGGTGAGCGCTTGATGGCCATCATATCCCTCTTGTTTTTGTTTTTTGTGCCCCCACTTTAGTGGCGGGAATTTAGATTTACCCTTGTCCGTCCGTCTGTCCTTCCATCCGTCTGTTCTCTTTTGTGTCGCACATAACTCAAAAAGTATTTGACCTAGAGTCATGAAACTTTACAGGAATGTTGATCAGCATGTGTAGTTGTGCACCTGGGTATTTTCGTCGGGATATATTTAGTATTTCTAGAGTTAATGCCTTTGACTTACATGTAGTAAAATTTTGAAATTTTCAACTTGTGTAGCATGTAACTCAAAAAGGATTTGACCTAGAGTCATGAAACTTTACAGGAATGTTGATCAGCATGTGTAGTTGTGCACCTGGGTATTTTCATCTGGATTTAATTAGTATTTTTAGAGTTATTGCCCTTGACTTAGAAATTTTTTGCAATTTTCAACTTGTGTCGCATGTAACTCAAAAAGGATTTGACATAGAGTTATTAAACCTTACGGGAAGGTTGCTCAGCATATTTAGTTATGCACCTGGGGTTTCACTTGTGGATTTAACCAGTATTTGTAGAGTTATTTCCCTTGACTTAGTAAAAACCGTTTCATTATGTTGTTATTTGTTTCTTGAGTGCTTGAGTTAGAATCAACCAACTTTACAGGAATGATGATCATCATCACTTAATTACAGGAATAATAATGATTCACATCACTGTAAAGCTATGAACCTGGGGCTTTGCATGTGGATTTTTTTCAGTTTTGTTAGAGTTATTGCCCTTGACTTACAGTAGTATAAATTTGCAATTTTCAACTTGTTCATGCATAGCTCAAAAAGTATTTCACTTGTAGGCCTGAAAGTTTACAAGAATGTTGGTCAGCATGTGCACTTATGCACCTTGGGGTTTGCTTGTGGATTTATTCAGTATTTGTAAAGTTCTTGCCCTTTACTTAGTAAAAGATTTTTAGTTTTCAAAAAATATTTGACCTAGAGTCATAAGATTGACAGAACAGTGATGCGGTGGGGGCACCCGTGTCCTATGGACACATTTCTAGTTAAAAAAATATTTTTACTTTTTGATCTCAATCACTAGAAATAAACAGCTTGATTAAGTTGAATTGCTTTAAAATCCAGCCTACCGTATTGAGTTTTACATGTTTGCATCCTACCGTTACCTGAGATTGTTAATTATAGAAATGATAGCAAAATAGGAAGTAGCAAAAGAAGAAAGACTTTGACAGGATCTTTATGCATTTCAAACTAATGGAAATATAAATAAATCAAAACAGTTTTTTATCTCACCAAAGTTGTCTATGGTACTCTTTAAGATGTACTAGTATGTTTAAGGTCAAACATTCAAGTTGAACTGTAAGATAGTGTCCTAAAAAGGGACAAGTCATAAACTCCCTGTTATCTTTGTTGTTTACCTTAGAGAACTTGTTTGTTGTCCATTATCTGTGTCAAGTCATGATATAATAATATCATAGCATAACAAGGTATCGGGGAATATAGATGTAACTACAATGAAATAAAAATGATACAATAGTTTTTTCATCAAGCCAGGTTTAAATTTTTTATGTATATAATTAAAATGAAAATACTTTAGAATATCCTAAAGGATCTGAAGTTTTTACTAGGTCAGATTACTGTAAAATTGTTGAGTTGTTTAAATGTAACTTTCTGCTGGCAAGGTCACATGGTCAAGCCTCGTTGAGTGATAACAGGTTAGTAGCTGGCTTAAGATGAGATAAATAAATACTTGAGAATTATTGTAAATTTCCTCTGGAATGTTTTTTTTCTACATATTTGCAATTCTTCGTGGGATATACAAATAATAATAACAAAATATAAACTTGGTCATTAAACCAAAGTAAAGTTCAGAAAAGTATAACAAAATATGAACTTGGTCATTAAATAAAAGTAAAGTTCAGAAAAGTGAAGCCCTCTGCTGTTGGGACAGTAATTATTTGAATGATGACAATGTATATACATGTATAATGCTTAATTGGCAATAATGACTGGTCCTCCATTGTTTTGAATTATTTATGTTGAGAAGTTGACAGTTACTTAAGGAGATTGCCCTTGCTTATGACTGAAGCATTTTAATACTATATAAACTTAAAATAGATTATTTTACATCATGCTTTAGTAAAATGTTGATGTCCAAGTAATACGTGAAAGGTCTGCCGTACTAGAATATAAAAATAGACTAACCTGCCAACATTTGAGTGTATTGTGTGTGTTAGTTTGTTTATTGACATTTAGATTTCATCATCTATAGCATGTAATGTAGTGTGTCAGCTAAAAAGGTTTTAAATGGTTAAGCAGCTCAGTATGCATGTCATGTGTACATATCATATATCATGAATATTGCATTGAAAACAGCTATGAATTATGCATCATTTTACAATGAATATTTCCAGTTAAATCCAGTTCTAAACTAGTTTATAGACTGCACACATGCAAAGTTGTGTATATTAATGACTAAACATCTGTAATCAATATGGAACCATGAAAACACCTTTTTCAAATGCTTCAGCAATTAACTTTAACCTGCTGAATTTCTTAACAGTTCTAATGTCATCGTGTTCTACATCAGCAAAACTGAATATATTCATTTTGAATTACATGTATTCTAAAGTTGGTTAACAAAAGATTTTTCAGTTGTTCATACTCATGTTTATAATTAGGGTAGGGTATTTATTGCAGCAAAGAAAAATCATATCAAATGTCATTTGAAGTCAAGCTAATAAAGTTGACTACTTTTCTATCTATAATAGAATTTTATGTTTTTATTAAAAAGTTTATAGCTTCAATATACACCATATAAACGAAGTGCCAGACAAAATATTGCAGTATACAATATATTACATACATTGCACAACCATATTTATGATATTGCATGTTTGTGATGTCTTTTCATTTGATAATCATGACGTTTATATAATTTTTATACGCCCGTTTGAAAAACGGGACGTATTATGGGAACGCCCCTGGCGGGCGGGCGGGCGGCGTCCAATTTTGTCCGGAGCATATCTCCTACATGTATGGAGGGATTTTAATGAAACTTCATAGAAATGTTCACCACTATGAGGAGCAGTGTGGCGCACATGAACCAGGTCTCTAGGTCAAAGGTCAAGGTCACACTTAGAGCTCATTGAAAAATGCTTGTCCGGAGCAAAACTTCCCACATGTATAGAGGGATTTCAATATTACTTGGCACAAATGTTCACCATTGTGAGGCGGAGTGTCGCGTGCAAGATTCAGGTCCTTGCGGCCAAGGTCAAGGTCACACATAGAGGTCAAAGTTCAGATAAAAATATGAAAGATGTGTATATGGACCAATTTAGTCATCATTTATTGAGGCATTGTAAACACAAATGGGTCATTATCAAGACTTATGGCTGTGATACATATAATTTTAGGTCAAATATATACAAGGTCAAGGTCACTAAAGATGATGAAATATCCAGATTTTGTAAATAGAATTTAATCAAAGGGAGACAACAAAGTTATTACTTTGTTCATAAATGACTTACACAATTACTCCCCTTGATCTATTTTCACTTTCAATTCTAAAAATAGAATTTAATCAAAGGGCATGAAATAATCCTCTTTCTTGGACTTGAGTATGTTCTAAAGAATGTAACATTTATTTACACATGTTTCATTCATTGGTCAAGATTCTTAACTGTGATAACTATGGTGTTCTGTAGACTTGGTATTTGTTCATAAAGATCATACAGTAATTACCTTATCAAATGTAAATACTTTCTCATAGAAATTTAATTATATTTTAATTTTCAAGTAAATATCAGTTCAGCTCTCCTTTTTATAATACTTTATGGAAATGTTCACCACCATGATATGTATTGCTCCATGCATGATCCAGGTCTCCAGGTCAAAGGTCAAGGTCACACTTAGAGCTCATTGAAAAACGCTTGTCCGGAGCAAAACTTCTACATTCATAGGGGGTTTTCAATATAACTTGGCACAAATGTTCACCATTGTGAGGCTGAGTGTCGCATGCAAAATTCAGATCCCTGCGACCAAAGTCAAGGTTACACATAGAGGTCAAAGTTCAGATAAAAATTTGAAGATGGTTATAGGGACCATTTAGTCATCATTTATTGATGGATTGTAGCACAAATGGTAACTATCATGACTACAGGTGTTACACATTTAATTTAGGTTAATATTTGCAAGGTCAAGGTCACTGGAGATGATTAAATATCCAGATGTTGTCCGGAGCATATTTTTCTACATGCATGGAGGAATTTTAAAATGTTACTTTATAGAATTGTTCACCACCATGAGACGTAGTGCCTGCACATGAACAAAGTCTCTAGGTCAAGGTGAAGGTCAACAGTTAGAGCTCATAGAAAAACGCTTGTCTGGAGCAAACTTCTACATGCATAGAGGAATTTCAATATAATTTGGCACAAATGTTCATCATTGTGAGGCTGAGTGCCGTCATAAAATTTCAGGTCCCTGCGACCAAGGTCAAGGTCACACATCCTGTGCATATCTTCCCTACTGATTTGTTTTAAGGTTCATTTAACAACACAGTGCCAAGAATAAAAACTTGCTTGCTAGATAACACTTATCCATAATGCCCCCATCTCCATCTAAAGCTTTCGTAAACGGGCGTATTTTGTGACTATGGCACCCTTGTTATACATATATAAACTGCTGTCAATTTGTGAAGTAATTTAAGGTAACAGGCTGAAATTATGGCAGGTTTGAATCCTGGTCACAATGCAAATATAATTTTTATATAGTGACATTTCATTATGTTATATATTAATGCATTTTTTACATCAGAAAGTGTACAGCGATCTCTAGAGAATAAATTTGGTAAAAATGCTGATGCTATTCCGATTGTTCCTTCGGAGAACTTTGCTGAGCGTATTGCTGTAAGTGAATAGTGCAGGTTGAAGCCTACTAAATAAAATATAGTTTTGATTTCCCAGTGTGTTTTTACTAACTTTCCTTAGATTTAGATCAATAGACTTACTCCAGAATTGAGAATATTTAGGTTTTTCCCAGCTAATTCGTAGGTACAAACTAACTTTTACAGTTACAACTTTGAGCAACAGGTTGACAAATCTATTGTGACGGGTAGTGCACCGAAAAGCTTTAATGGTAAAAGTTTGTTTGTACCTACAGATTAGCTGGGAAAAACCCACATTTGCCAAATTCCGGATAACATCTATTATTCATTTAGATCCATCCACTGTTGAGAAATGACATGGCATTGATAATATATGAGCTTTTGTGGAATTACACTAGCCTTTAAAAGGAAGAAAAAAGGAAATTAAATTTCTCATTTGTTTTCCAAAACAAATTCAAAATGGAGAATAAAAAAAACATTTTTCAGCAATGTTGGTTCTGGCATGTACTCATGTATTATGTAATGCATATGTAACTCAACAGACCAGACAAACAATAACACCAGGGTTTTGAAAACTATTATCACACACCAAAACAATATTAGATTTAGCAATATCCTTGTCCTAAAATTCCTATAATTACATGTATTTCTAATATTCTAACTGTTGTTTTCATTATTTCTTTTAATTAGAAAGTGTACAGAGGTCATTAGAGCGCAAGTTTGGCAAGAATGGAGGGGCCATCCCTATTGTGCCATCAGATAACTTTGAGACTAGAATTGCTGTAAGTACGGCCATTGGCTGTCTCCATATGCATTATGTCATAAGTATTTTTTTTTTTTTTTTTGAAGATGGGTCATCGGAATTATTTCGAAAACTATTTATTTTAAAGTTTCAATATTCTGGAAAGGGGAACTACTCTTTATTGGTGCAGTTCTTCTTAGTAGGAGGTGTTCAATTTCAGAGCAGTAAAAAGACTAATTAATGAATTACAATAAGACATTTGAAAGTGGTTTAATGCTCTTTTTTAATAGAGGTAGGAAAACTTTTAACTGAAGATATACTCTCTTTTCTGTGAAGAAAGGAAAGTAAGAATAACAATACCATGTTTAATACCTCCTTTTCTGCCCTAATTCTCTTTTACCTAGTAATTGCAATATAATATGTTTCAAATCACTTTTCACTATCCACAATAACACATCCAGTAGTTAAAGTGACAGACATTATATTAAAATAGATGATTATTTTGATATAAACTCTTTAAATTTGTTTTCTGTACAGAAGTTTCTGTTCAGTACCGATAACCTCTATTCGATTTTATAGGAAGCCATTGATTAAAAGTTTTTCATTTAAATACATCATTGACTGCCTGCTACAGGAAAAAAGTTTAATATTTTTACTTTTTTTCATTTTACATTTGAAAAATAAGTGATTAAAATGTAATTCACTTCGTTCATTGCAATAATATTCCTTATTTCAACTTTTTCAACAGGGTGCCTCAGAAAAAGACATTGTGCATTCTGGACTTGAATACACCATGGAAAGATCTGCCAGGGTAAGTATAACAATGAACTCTTGCCTTAGTTACTTCTTCAAAAGTTGGTCTCTCTGGCCAAGTGGTTCCACAGGTGCCTGAGGTCTAATACACACACCCCTACCCTTCCCCTATATATATAATAAACATATTATAGATATAAGATAGTATGAAGGGGAAATTAGGCATCTCTTCAAATCACTTGCCTCTCACTGCTGTAGGTTCGAATCCTGGCAAATTCTTTCATGTGAGGAAGTTATCCAGTTAGCGTACAGATGGTCATAGGTTTTACTCATGTGTCTGCTCATGTCAAGGGACACCTGAGGTCTTCTTCCACCAGTAAAGCTGGCAAATTGCCATATGGCCTTTACAGCGTCATTGCGACATAATATTCAAATCCCTCTGCAGAAAACCCTATAAAATCTGTAAATTTATATCATATTGTGTTCTTGTATGTGAAGAAACTATTAAGCTGTCCTATGGAGAGATGATGTTATTTACACTTGCCTGATATAATGCACAGAGAAGTCTGAGAATTTGATTTTTTTTTTTTTAATCTGGTAAACCTGAAAAGCATAGTATGAACACAGAATAGGAAACTTTTTTGCAGATAAATTTCTTAAGTAATTTACTACTTTTTAATGTGGTTATACAATAATTTTCTTTTTTCAGAACATCATGAGAACTGCCATGAAATACAACCTTGGCCTTGACCTTCGTACTGCAGCTTTCATTACCTCGATCGAGAAAATCTTTAAAGTTTACAATGATGCTGGTCTCACATTTACATAAAAAAATCAAATTGTGTTAAACATTATACATGTGTAAATTAAAACCAATAACCGTTTTGTTATTTGTTTAGGATTTTATTGTTTTATTTTCTAAAGGTTTTTTTTTGGAAATTTTGTTTCAAGATAGTTTTTCTGCATGATAATCAGTGTTTATCTAAAGAATGAAAATAATTATGCAATAAAGAGTTTTTTCTTTATAAAGAAAAAGACTGTTGAATTGCTGTTGGGTGTATTATAAAAGAAATAAAAATGTTAAGTGAAATGTCTGAAGTTTATATTGAGAATCTCTCATAAGTTGTCTCCCTTTTACAAGAAACTCTCCTTTAGGGGAGTTCTAAATAGAGTGGTTACCATGGCTATGTTATTGTTTATGCATCTGCTGAATTATCCGTTTAAAAAAAATAAAGAAAAATAAAACAAATTAAGTAATAATTTCTATTGGATTTTAAAATGATTTGTATATATGGAATTGTTAGTTGTATGCAATATAATTTTAAATATTAGATATATAATGTACTACATGTATATATATACGATTCTATAATTAGATAATGTAGATATATTCCCTGGTGTCTGTAAGTAAACTTGTCAATCTGGAATCTCATTGGTTGAAATATTTTATATGTCTCTATGAATTCTACATAATACTTTTTTTTCGCTTCTGCATTAAACTGTTCATGGTAAGTCGAGAGACTTTAAAATCATAGTCTTCTGAATATCATTTTATAGGTTATAAAAAAAAAGAAAATGTTTGAAACGGTATGAATATTTGAGATAGGATAATCATGCAACACATTTATACATCATCCGTATTTGGGTCACTTGTGTACATGTACTGGACATTTATTGACAAGTTAATTTTGACAGCATTCTGTAGAAGAAAAAAGAAGCTTGATGAAAGTGAATTGTAATGTTTTTCAATGTGTTAATTCTGAAATACGGTCACAAGGAACTAGATTTCATAGTAATAAAAGAAACATGAGGGTTGTTGTTGGTAATGGAAATTATTCATCGCCTAAATTGCTTTTCTGTTGTTGTTTTTTTATTTTCAAAATCTAGTTATGTTTAGAAGTGTATTTTATGCTTTTTTGTGCACCTTATTGATAGATTTTTGTACCAGAATTCCTGTTGATAACAAAATGTGATCTTTCAAAGCAGTATTATTTTCATGTATGTATATTTTCATTAAGATAATAGGATTTAAACAGTTCACACCAAATTTTCTTAGTTAAGATAAATGAAACCTTTTAAAGATGTATATATACTATATACTGCATACATTACAGTTGTCTTTCCTTAACCATAGGTTATGTAGTTGTTCCATGGTCCTTTCTGCATATCATACCCTCATTGCTGTGTGGCATTATTTGTGTAACTGAATATGAAAATTAGAGTGAAGTATCCATTTAGCTTAAACATGTCAGCATTAGATGTGTGAGTAAGAAGTGTGTGTTTAAATCACACAAGTGTTAAAACATGATTTTCTGATATAAATAAAACCAGAAAACTTGGAAGTTGCCATATGAAATTCTGTACGACATTAAAGAATTAAAAAAAAAATAACATTTTATACATACCAGATAACTTAAAAGTGGTCATATGAAATTCTGTGTGACAATAAAGAAACCCAACAAAATTAAAATTAATTGAAATTAAATTTATACCTCTAGCTCTTTTGGAGATCTTGCTTTTGAATAATTTGTTATCAATGTCTCCACAATAGTATTTTTAAATCTGTCACATGATTTTATATTTATCAAACATGTATGTTAGCAAATTTTGTATTATTTTATGCTTGGAAAAACCATTTAGTTAGTTGAAAAATGGATACATAGATTGTTGTAAATGATTTATAGATTGAGAAAGTGAGACTGTGTATCAGAAAAATAATTCCTGTTGTTGTACAAATAAACCACTATGTTGCCATGGGAACTAGCTGTTTGATAAAATTTTAGTGATTAAAGACTTTATTATCATTTTAAAAAATTTGTTGTTTTCTATTTATTTGATGTTACCATTCTAAAAAGGTGGTGGATGTCTTTATAGAACCGACGGTTTGGCAGTCCTGTGTATTGTTCCATCATGTGTCATGTTGGAATTTTTAAGGATATTCTAGACTCACCTGAATTATATTGATTTAACAATTTGAGCTCATTCCAAATTTTCTGCTATGAAAGAAAGTATATACTACTGTTTTCATTACGATATGTATCCAAGTTGAAAACAAACTGTACAATCTTAAGTACTGTAGTTTTAAAGCATTCAAAATATTCAAAGAATTTCTTTAATCCTTAGCCTGTTGGCAGTGACTGAACACCGTACAGTCTGAACATGGTCTTGACTGTTCTCTATTCTAATCAGTCAGTACTTTCCATATGTTCCTTATAAATGAGTGGTTTTAGTCTGATTGAAAATAGACAATTATTAAGATATTTAGCACTTAGCATGGTAAGCCTAAGATAAATTAAATTTGAAGCCAGCTTGAATTTCAATTCAACATTTAATAACTTGTTTCAGGGCAGAAAAAATCTTGCAGAACTTCCAATCACTTGCCCTTTACCGCTGTAAGTTCGATTCCTGCCAGAGACTTTGGATTCTTGACTTTCATGTGAGAAAGCTATCCAGCTAGCTTAAGGAACATTGGTGATTCTACTTAGTGTGCTCTTTCATGTCTGAAATAATGCACTCTAGGTCTTCCTCCACTAGTAAAACTGGAAAGCCGCCATATGACTGCAAAACTCTTGAACAATTAAAAAAAAAGAGCCATAACTTTATAATTTACAAATAGTTATTTCAAATTTATTCTTAATGTAATCAATGTACATAAAATGTATAATACACTTTAATCTTCTTCATCTGAATCCTCTATTTCTTGTGTCAGCACACCCTCCGTCTTTATAAATTCTAATTCAAATATCTCAGTTGATGGAGGGGCTATCAGTCTTATAGTCTTCAATAAATATGCTGCAAAAAAGAAGAAAAAAAATTAAATTGAATGTCAAAAAACAATAAAGCATGTGAATAATTATTCTAATGCAAAAATATTTCACTCTGTAGACTTTTTATGCTACCGCAGCATCTGCGATGCGGTGGCATATAGCGATTCACCTGTGTGTGTGTGTGTGTGTTTGTTTGTTTGTTTGTGTGTTATATAGATTATATAGTGAACTTAAAAAATCTTCTTGTGAAAAACCACTAGTCCAATTTAGACCAAACTTGGCAGGATTGATCCTTGGGTGAAGGGCTTCCAAAGTTGTTCAAAGAATTTCATTCCATGCAGAAATCTGGTTGCCATGGCAACCAAAAGGAATTATAAGAATAAATTAAAAAAATCTTCTTGTAAAGACCCAAAAGGCCTAGAGCTTAGATATTTTGCATTAGGCATTGCCTGGTAGACCTCTACCAAGATTGTTCAAATTATAGCCCTGGGGTCAAAATCGGCCCCGCCCCAGGGGTCATTGATTTTCACTATATGTACATATAGTAAAAACTTAAAATACCTTCTTGTAAAGACCCAAAAGGCCTAGAGCTTAGATATTTTGCATAAGGCATTGTCTGGTAGACCCTTACCAAGATTGTTCAAATTATAGCCCTAGGGTCAAAATCGGCCCCGCTCAGGGTTTCATTGATTTTCACTATATGTACATATAGTAAAAACTTTAAATACCTTCTAGTAAAGACCCAAAAGGCCTAGAGCTTAGATATTTTGCATAAGGCATTGTGTGGTAGACCTCTACCCAGATTGTTCAAATTATAGCCCTGGGGTCAAAATCGGCCCCGCCTCGGGGGTCATTGGTTTTCCTTCTATGTATATAGTAAAAACTTATAGTCAAAACTTTAAAAAAATTTCTTCTAGCAATTGAGAAATGCTAGAGGTTAGATATTTTGCATGAAACATTGTGTAGTGAACCTCTGGCAAGATTGTTCAAATTATAGCCCTGGGGTCAAAATTGCCCCGGGGGTCATTGATTTTCAATATAAACATATAGTAAAAAATAAAAAAATCTTATTGTCTGAAGGTACAAGGCTTCAAAAACTTAAAATACCTTCTTGTAAAGACCCAAAAGGCCTAGAGCTTAGGTATCAATACGGTGGCATAGCATTTTTCTCAAATGCAATCTTGTTCAATATTTTTTTTAGTGTTTAAAGTCACAATGACCTAAAAATTCTAGTCTCAGAACAAATGTCTCTTCAGATTTTTTATGTTGAGGAACTTCTCAAGTGCAATTCTGCGTATTACTGCTGATAAAATTGCTCTCAACATGAAAATCCTATATATTGGAAAAAAGGGTCATAACTCAAGTACAAGTTCATGTAAATTATGTATAGCTTATTAAACTGGTGTTAACTTGTTACCCAAAATCATGTAAGGTGAGCCCTAGTGTGGATAAGCCTCTTTAACCAGGGAATGTAGGTTCAATATGTACTTGGGTCACAACATGAGTTCTTATATGACTCCAGTATTGCTTAGCTCCAGTAACTTCAAATAAGCTTTAAAGGGACTCCACTATGGCTTTCTGACATGACGGGACTGAAAATATTTTCCCTGACATTCGTGTACCATTTCATGTAAGTCTAAACCAATGACAAATTTTCAGATCATTTCCTGAACTGGTTTTTCTAGATTAATCTTTTTTATTGTGTACAATGATCCAAAATGAAATTCATTGCAACACTTTTCACCCAAATCAAGCCAACAATTCCATTTGCTATCGATTTTCAATTTAATTTTGATTATATTTCTTTATTATCCTTCACAGGTTTTTCCATTTCAAGTGCTTCACTTGATCTATGTAAACATTTCAAATTTTTGGTTTTAGGCTATTTGACCTCAGTGGAGTTCCTTTAATATCAATCTAGTTTAAATAAATATATGACTGTATACTGGGACTAAATTGTTTAACTTACCTTGGTTTTTTGGTTTCAAGGCTGCCAGAACTGATACCATATGATCAAAGTTCTCCTTCAGTTGATTGGCCTCTTGGTAGAGCTGCATAAATTAACAACAAATCATTAAACACTAGAAATAACATCTTTCTGCGAAAAAAGTATTAATGCAAACATTAGTTGTCAATGTTACCAAAACTAAAACAGATGAGAATACCACCATAAAGCAGAAAAAAATTGTCCACTTTATATCTTGAACTTCTCATTTTAAAGACTGTTAAAAAAAACAACATTACATTCTAGACCAAAACGTCCTTAATATAAAATATTCTTTGTAACAAGATGGAATTTTGATGATAAAATATTCTGCCATATTTTGCAAAATACATGTACATTCATTTTCACCTGGTTGGAGAATATTTTTAGAATTCTTAAACTTACATTTTATAAACTATACAAGTAAATATATATATTTTTTTAAAGTCTTGATTTCTTGAACCTTTGAGGTATGGACGTGGTTCTTGGAAGCGACACATCGTCTTGACGTGGTAGATATTTGTGCCAAGCTATTTCAAACTCCCTCAATGTATGACAAAGTTACAGTCTGGACACGAATGAAGTAGGTACGCACAGACAGACAGACAGATGGACGATGTGATTTTAATATGCCTCCCTTCAGGAGCATAAAATCCAAAACAATGTACAATACATGTATTATAATAGAATTTTTCAATGAGACAGCTAACAAGCCAACACAGAAAATTACCCTCTGTAAAGCAATAACCTCTTTACAACACCAGAATCAATTCTTCCCATTTACAGTAATATAACCTCTGTACAGCAACTACCTCTCTATAACAACCAAAATCTTTGTCTAAAAAGGGTGTTGCTCAGCAGGGTTTGTAATGTATAAGGATTAGACCATACCTGTCCAAAGGGAACCTGGACTAAGCCAACACTGTTCTCCTTTTTGTGCGACTTAAATGTAACACCTTCAATATGCTTCTTGATTATAGGTTCAAAATCAGATACTATACATCCTGTAATAACAAATTATATGTGGTTATGTCATATTTAATTTGTATCATGCTGATAATAATGATATTTATAAATTCTATTTTTAAAAGTAATTCTAAAATGAATCTTTGATTATGAAATGAAAACTTTATCTTTCATCCAAACAACACATTTTGGTTTCAGTTCCTAACCATTTAAGGCAAATAAAAGATATATAATAATAACAGTGCCACCTCTAAGTTCAGAAGGTCAGTTTTTTTCAAATATAATACATGATACTGTGTGTACTATGCATTTTTAAGCAGTACCTTTCGTAATATGTTTACAAATTAAAGAATGTTAGAGGCAAATGGATTTTTTTCTTTAATTTCACCTTAAATTTTGAGCCATTTTCCATGCCAGAATAACATACAAATGATACATAAAAACATTTCCAATGGTCATGTTTTATTGATTTTTGATTGATTTTTTTTTGCATGTTTTCAAACATTTCTGTTTATTTTGTTAAATTAAACCAAGTTCAAAACTATTTTAGTTACATACAGAGGGTCAGTTTAAATGGCAACTTTTTCACACAACAATGGAAATTCAACGGTATTAGACGTATACTGTAGTTAAGCTTGTAGTAAAGCAATTCCTCATAGAAACACGTGTGCCACACCCATCACACTGATATAATGTATTTGAATCTGATTTCTGTAAAACTTGGTTACAAAGTCATATGATTCCAATAAGACCAACCACACGCGTACATTCAATTATTTATTATTCATATCGATTTCGGACTAGTATGTTCTTCGTCAGTGAATAAACAGGAAGTGACGTCACACGACGTCAATGTCAAAGATGGCGAGAAATATACATTGTGACATTACGTTGTTTTTTTAACAAAGTCATAGTAATTCATATATGCGTAGATTAACAGGGAAGTTCACTAACCATTTTGTAAAGTTGGCGTTTTATCCATCAATATACTCCTCATTTTTAAAAGTTTAAGTGCCATGGCTGGTGTGGCAAAAAGAAAGTCACATTTTTCAATATCATCCGGACGTAGAAGACCCTGGTTTAACTGAAAATACAACAATAATATTCAGTTTTCATCATTACTTCTTACTTTTTTTGTACTCTACAATCTTCAGTTTTATTCTCAGAACCATAATTTAAATGTACCCATGAAACAATCTTCATTTTTATTCTAAGAACTATCAGAAAATGTGCCTATAAAAAGACACTCTTTGCAACTACAGTGTAACTTCTGAAAACAGAACACCTGTGGGACTAGCCAAATAATTCTGAATTTGGAAGTTTCCGGAAATCAGAAAATCGGAATTATCTGAACAAGAAGAAACATTTAACATCAATTGTTTAAGTAAGACATGATGATAAATATATGAAGCAAATTAAATTCATAAAAATGCAGAATTATAGGACTTTTAAAAAAAGTTAATTACTATTTTCAATTTCATTATCACCTATAACTGGATATGTTGATACAATAGCATAATGTTAATTATAAATTATCACGATAAACCCCAATTTATCCTATAGTATATTTCATGTAGTTCCTGCTTTTTACCTGTAATCTTTTCATTTTCTTCCCATAATTTTCACTCTTTAATCAAGTGCTTGACAGGTTGTGATTCTTATAGGTGTCAAGATAAATGGTTACTGCTAATTGGAACATTTTGAATGTTTTACAAACAAAAGTATAATATTCCTTTACACTTTTCTCAATTTCCGGATTGTGAAAGTAAATCTAAATTTAAAAAAACCCAAATTTTATCTGAAAATGATTCTGAAGTCAGAATTTAGAAGTTCCGTAATTCAGAGGTATCAATTACATAGAAAACTGAAGGATAAATTTTGGGACCTTGAAAAATGTTCGGATTTCAGAAGTTCCGGAATTCGGAAAGCTACACTGTAGTCTGAAATGGTATAGAACACAATCATGAATTCGATTACAAATTATCTAAATGACTATTTGGCATCCCCGCAGTCTGATCAGGATCCATGCTGTTCGCTATCAGTTTCTCTAATTGTAATAGAGTTGGTAAGCGAACAGCATGGATCCTGATCAGACTGCGCGGATGCCTGATCAGCCTGCACATCCCCGCAGTCTGATCAGGATCCATGCATGATGCTGGTCGCAAACGCACTATGTTGGTTTTGCCGTGACACGGCTCAAATGTGTAAAACAAATATACTTCACTACACAAACATTTTAATTGGGAATCTAGATTCGTCCATATTATAAACCTTTGCAAAATAAAATTTAAAAGACCTTCAATTAGACAAACCTGTTAAGTTCAAATAATGAAAAACATAACAGAGTTCCTTAAATTAAAAAAAAAAAAAAAAAAAAAAACAACAAAAACCAACATATTTTATATTACTTACATAGCCTATCAATTCATCTCCTCCTACTGTAGTAGCACCTAATTCTTTACACTGCTCCCAGTCTGTTGGATTCTGTGATATAATAAAATAAACAAAATGTTTCAATGAATGTTTTCAGTAGTTTTTAAAATTGATGTTGCATGCAAATTAATTAATTTTTTTAAGTTAACAAAGGGCAATAATTCTGGTAACATCCAACCAAGAGTTAAGGGCCTTGGAATATGACCATCTATACATATCCTTAGTAGTACATATCAAATCAGTGCCTGAAGACTTTAACCAAAGTGTTATGCCAGCGATGGGTGGGTAGGAAAGCCCACATTTCTTTAAAAGTCAAGCTATAAAACAGGGTAAAAAGAAAAAGAATATTGACTTGGAATGAGTCATCTTGCAAAATTGTAAGAGCTTATTGAACATAACCAAGACAAATGTTGCTAAAAATAGGACAGACTGACTGGCTGTCATACTAACACATCATATGCTTGATATTCTACCAGTATATTTTACCTCACTAAATATGAATATGTCTTTCTTCTGCTTGTGTTCAAATTTATGCGGGAATTCTAATAGTCCTCTTATATTCTTCATGAACTTAGTCTGTAAACAGAAAGAAATATATATTAGCACATATAACACAAATTAATGTGAGCAAACTTGTTTTAGAAAATAGCAAATATGGACAAAAACTTTTATCAAATACAAAATTACCATGATTATTTTACCAAAGGGACAATAATGACCTTCTCTTTCCCTAAATAAGCAAAAATCCATGAGATTAAAGCTGTGGTCCCATCCCCAAAAATGGTGTTTTGGCCTATATTCTGTATATAGTAGAACTACCAGCCTACTTGAGTAGATCCATTGACCTACTGTACTTGAGCAGAATCTCCGACCTACTGTACAAAAGTAGAACCACCGGCCTACTGTACTTAAGCAAGAATCTCTGACCTACTGTACAAAAGTAGAACCACTGGCCTACTGTACTTGAGCAAGAACCTCCGACCTACTGTACAAAAGTAGAACCACTGGCCTACTGTACTTGAGCAGAGCCTCGACCTACTGTACAAAAGTAGAACCACTGGCCTACTGTACTTGAGCAGAACCTCCGACCTACTGTACAAAAGTAGAACCACCGGCCCTACTGTACTTGAGCAGAACCTGACTTCTGTACAAAAGTAGAACCACCAGCCTACTGTACTTGAGCAGAACCTCCGACCTACTGTACAAAAGTAGAACCACCGGCCTACTGTACTTGAGCAGAACCTCCGACCTACGGTACAAAAGTAGAACCACCGGCCTACTGTACTTGAGCAGAACCTCCTACCTACTGTACAAAAGTAGAACTATCGGCCTACTGTACTTGAGCAGAGCCTCCGACCTACTGTACAAAAGTAGAACCACTGGCCTACTGTACTTGAGCAGAACCTCCTACCTACTGTACAAAAGTAAAACCACCGGCCTACTGTACTTGAGCAGAACCTCCGACCTACTGTACAAAAGTGGAACCACCGGCCTACTGTACTTGAGCAGAACCTCCGACCTACTGTACAAAAGTAGAACTATCGGCCTACTGTACTTGAGCAGAGCCTCCGACCTACTGTACAAAAGTAGAACCACTGGCCTACTGTACTTGAGCAGAACCTCCTACCTACTGTACAAAAGTAGAACCACCGGCCTACTGTATACTTTAGCAGAACCTCCGACCTACTGTACAAAGTAGAACCACCGGCCTACTGTACTTGAGCAGAACCTCCGACCTACTGTACAAAAGTAGAACCACCGGCCTACTGTACTTGAATTGAACTACCAGCTTTCTGTTCTTTATTAGAACCACGGCCTACTGTACAAAAGCAGAACCACTGGTGTACTGTACTTGAATTGAACTACAGGCTTACTGTTCTATAGTAGAACCACGGCCTACTGTACAAAGGCAGAACCACTGGTGTACTGTACTTGAATTGAACTACCGGCTTACTGTTCTGTAGTAGAACTACGACCTACATTGTACTGTACAAAGGCAGAACCACTGGTGTAATGTACTTGAATAGAACAATCAATTGGCTTACTGTACCAAAGTAGATTGATCTGCTTACAGTACATGATTGGAACAATCGACCTACTTGTTTACCTAGAGTAAAACAAGCAATCCACTGTACTTGAGAAGTATAACCAGTCTACTGTTCCAGAATAGAACAACCAACCTACTGTACTTAGTTGAACCACTGTACTTAAGTTGAACCACCAACCTACTGTACTTGAGTAGAACAACTGGCCAACAGTACACTTCCTGGATAGCTACCTCACATGAAAGAATCTACCTAGTCCAAGGTAAGGCTGGTATGTTTTAAAAATCACACTAGTGACTAGTGAGAGCAACTTTTGATTCATCTACCACCTATTTAAACAGACATTGAGCAAAATTTGTAATTTAAATAGATGGAGACGCAGTTAATACCCTGCTTTGTGAAATGCCATCATAAACCATGGCAACCTCTTACATGACTTAGAATACATATAAAGTATTTACTTTTTTCATCAACTACGGTATTTATTAAAATGTTTAATTTCAAACTAAAAAAAAATGTACTCAAGTGTTCAAGGAAGAATTTGAATTCCTCTGTCCAACCAAACGAATGTAGAAATCATGAAAGTAACCTTTTTATTTGTTGTACAGTCCAGTTCAATATCAGCATATACTTGTGCATGTAGAGTATTGGTCATTTCTGGCGCAGCAGCCTCTTTGTGCATCTCAATACATTTTTCAAAGGAGAACTTCTGTGGTGGGTATTCATCTGTTATATAGATACTGTATTTAGGTGTCAGACTGGTGAATTTTTTGACTGGTTCACCATCTACTTTCTTTCTGTCAATTAAACAAAAAAAAAATGTATCCAGACTTATTAAACATAAACTAATGTGCGTTTTAAAAAAAATTATATTAAGCAATTCTTTTGTCTTTACAGATGTTATTGTTGCTTTCATTCTTATAAATAAAATTCTTATACGTAGAATTATAAGAAATACTTACTTAGATGCAATTTTCTTTCTTGATGCTTTTGGTTTCATATTTGTTGCAGTATTTTTTAAACGACATTGTTGTCTCTGTAGTGTAAATGCTGACTCTAACTCATGCTGAACCATACACAGACTGCGAGCTCTACATAAACCTGGGGGAAAAAAGCATGTCAATATGCTGTAAAATTGAGTTTTATTACTAGCAATTAATCACTGAATGTTATTCAGGTGCTTGCTCAAAACACTGTTTTGAGGGGCACTTGATGTATTTATTTAATAAACTGTTAAAACCATTTATTTAAGCTTGTATATGAAGAAAGCATATAGCTTAATTGAATCACATTTTCTTAGAATAAATCAATTACATGGTCTTCATCCCAGTAGGGGTTGAACCAACTATCCCTGATTGGGAGGCTTACACCTTCACTATCCTTTCCACTGCTCAGCTCAAAACTCAAGATTTTGAAAGCATTGGAGTTCTTGACTGATAAAATTTCCTTTAATAACACTAACATTTCATGCATAAAGGCCTAAATAATTAGCATTTTAGGAAGTTGCTCACCATACAGTGAACAGAAGCAGTGGATAGCTTGCCACTTCAAAATTATAGTATAATTATTGATATAATATGAAATTAGGCAAAGCTTATGAACGGGGAAGTAAGTGAAAACAAGCGTGTCAACGGGCAGAATGTTGAGTCTGCTCGTCTTAATTCAAACCTGAACCTATAAGCTTCAGATCAAGGAGAAAGATGTATACACATATAGGTGAGATATGCGCAACACATCCTCTCTATACCCAAGATACAAATCTTGACATTGCATAATCTTAGGTGACAATAACCCCTGACCCAGTGTTCAAAAGTGCAATAATACCAAACTTAGGCAAGACAGAGACTAAGAGTTTCCTACAAAGTTTCCGCAGTGTTTTTTTTTCTTTATATAACTACTACCCGAAAAAGGTACTGTTCCCAATGGAAAAAAGACATGAAAATTCCCAAAAATACTGTTCAAAATTCCCACAAGGCCATGAGATTTCTTTTAAATCATTTAAAATCAAACATGTAACTGTTTATATAAATCAACACTCAATAGTTCTACCTGGACAGTGGAAGCTGTAAGCTGTCTTTATTCATTATTACTAATCTTATTTGTAGTTGAAAAGATGCTGTATTAAATAAAAATTCCCAATTTCAGTCAAAATAACGCATTTTTTCTCAATCAGTTTGGTACCGGCACCATTCCCAAAGTAGAGAAAAAAAACGCTGATTTCATGTTGATATCTCTTATAATTTTAAAGTTAGATCCCTGACAAAGTTCAAAGTGAAAAATTAACAAAGGGCAATAACTCCAAATTTAGGCAAGGCAGAGTTATGGTTCTTTTGCAATGCACTTCTGCTCAACAAGATCTTTCTTCCTACAAACTTTCATGTTGATATCTCTTATAGTTTTAAATTTACAGTTATGGCCCGGACAAAGTTCAATGGACAAAGCGGCGACTATATGCTCACCCTTCGGGAAATGCAAAAAGCCTAAGAGTAAGACCACTAAGCATAATACTTCAAAGCATAAGCAAGATACAGTGCCAACAAATTTTTATATTTTTATTTGCCCTTTGACCTCTTGTGACCTTGATCTTCATTTTGCATGATACAATTCAACTCAACATGGAGGACATTTCTGCTAAGTTAAATTAAAATCTTCTATCTATAAAGGAGTTATACTTGCAAATGAATGTTTTACTTTGTTAGTTGACCTTTGACCCTAAGTGTGACATTGACCTTTACCACAGACACCTGAACTTTTCATGCGACACTCATTATACAGAACCTTTGTCCCCAGTTATATCAAAATCCCTCCATGCATGTGGAAGATACGCTATGGACACAGGTTTTGCTCTGACCCACAAGTGAGACTTTTGTATGGCGGGTTTTGTGTGTGACATACCACCACATCTGATGATCATGGTGAAAGTTTCTACCAAATTATTTTGTAATCAATCAAAGAAGAGCAAAATATAGACATGACAAATCTGGACGCATGGACGGACTGATGCCCACACACTGAAAAATACGCCAAAAGTGGCAATACACGCATAAACACTTTTCATATGAACCACGTAAATAATCGAGGTATATCGAGTGAAAACATACGAGTTGTTTCCCTTATCTTCGAGTAAAATTGATATCTCTTATGCTAAAACAATACAAATTAGGCCATTTTTAAACCGCTAGTTTGTTGTGATTAAATGTCCGATTTTAAAAATTATTACATCAATGGAAAGCTTGGGATCTTAGCTTTGTCACAGTATATAATTTGAGATATCTTTTGTCACAAAAGTATTTAAATTAACTGTTAAACCTCCCATATGTCAGACCATTTTACATACGATTTATACAGTGAGATATGCAACCGGTTATCTTTACTCGAAAACCTACTGATAAGAATAGCCTGTCGTCTGCTAGTTGAGGAAAGTGTTTATTGGTGTATTAAGTTGAGCTGTGACACAGCAAGTGGGTTCGACCGAAATCATTCATATTTCTGTTTTTATTCGGTATTTCACACACCACTTCCATTTTCACTTGACAATTATTATAAATCCAAAAAGTTGCAATTGTTCCGTTAACGGAACACCCCGCCTATTATCATTGAGTTACATTAAAAAGGCAACGCTCAAATGGAAATGACACTGAAAATTTCATCAACAAGTGTTATTTGAGAGGTTTAGAATTCTATAATTCTATATATTTTTTTATATACACGTTTAGTCCATAGCCAGGCAAGGCAAAGCCCAGGCCTGCTTCGCATTTCCGGCCTTTGACTTCCATGTCCAGTATTAATTTTGGCAACAAATCCTTTGCTAAGTCTTTGTGCAGACTTTTTTAATGGATGCAATTATTTCTACAGGTATTTATTTTTGACACAATTAAGAATAATGATTAATTAAGTATAAATAAATATTATATCCATGTTCCAACTTCCAAGCCAAGGGCAAGGACAATCTTAAAAAAAATCAAAATGATGGACATTGGTTCAATAGTGTACAATGATTATCAGTTGTAGAATGTTTTCCAATATATGCACTTTAAATAAAATGTAAGCATTACAGTGATTTTAAATTTGCAAAGAACATAAGGACATGAATTAAATGATGTTAAAGGAATCAGCCAACCTTTTCTGAACATGGAGGCTGCCATTTTGGATCAAGTACAATCTTAGACGCTTGAAATCAGCTAAGCACCAAAAAGTAAATAAATGATGCGTAATGGTCCAATGGAGTATGCCTTTGGAGCAAAAAGGACTTTCATGTGCGGAAATACCATATTAGTACACTGTTATTGATCTAGTAACATGATTTACATGTTTGGTTGATTAAAGGGATCTACTGTTAATTAAGTTATTTATTCATTCATTCATTCATTGAATGAATATTTTTAGAATTTCAGGTAAACCTCTTTTTTTATTCATTCATTTATTCATTCGTCTATTTAATCAAACCGTCCGTCCGTCCATCCATCCATCCATCCATTCGTCCGTCCGCACTCACAGGAGAGTAATTATGTGGCTAGAGGGACAATAGGTAACTATTCTTTCTCTTTGATATCATTCATTCCGTAATGCTTTTATGTGGCTGTTTTCTTTTGCGTGGCTAAAAAGAACAATAGAGAGAACAATAGAGTAGTCACATAATTACTGTCCTGTGAGAACTTCCGTCCGTCCGTCCGTCCGTCCGTCCATCCATCCATCCATCCATCCATCCATCCATCCATCCATCTATCAATTCTTAGTAAATTTTTAGTGCATTGTAAAATATCTAATGCATGTTTTGAATTCAAATGAGTAGTCCTGTATATAATTACGAAGGCCAATAGTAATGAGTGATAAATTGAACCATTAATCGTGATTCATTTTACTACATAATTTAATGCAAGAAAAAATAATATCTTTTTACATTCTGCATGCTTATAAAATCTAACTGATATTGAACTACATTGATCTCGGAAGAAATTTTTCTGACATCATTTGGTTTATTAACGTCATATTGAATGTTATGATTGATACCTGATGTCATAACGTGTTCAAAGCATCCCTTTTTATGTTCTGCATGTATCGTGTAATAATACACTTTATCACACACCCGTGCCGATTTTGCGACTCCGTAAATATGGTATTGCACGGCCGTGCATATATTTTGACGCGACGTCATAAGCGTTATACAAACATAGTGTAAAGACGCGCTAAATGTTAGCGTTATACTATAGGCGCGTCAATGAAAAAAGACTCTTATTTCACTTTAAACGGTCATTATTTTTGGTATGTGATAAATAGAATATTAAATTCGTATAAGTTCATTACTAAATTTATTGCACTCGTTGAATAAAATAATATTATGCTCGCCAGAGGCTCGCATAATATAATTTTATTCAACTCGTGCAATAAATTTAGTATTGAACTTACACTCATTCAATATCCTCTATTGATTGCACAGTCAGTTTTTTAGGAGTTACATCACAGAAGCTTGTTTTTAAGCCTTGCCCCAAAACTTCAGAAACCGGTAGTTTATTTACTTCTGGACATAATTGTAAAAAAGTAACAATACTTTAATTAGTATGGACGAAAATGATTTAAAAATCTACATGAACATGAATTTCTTTTGTTTCCTTTATTTTTCATCTTTGTTTTTTCATGTTTGCTGAGGCTTTTTTTTATTTTGAGATAGAGAAAAAGTGTTTCATTTTTTCAATATTTTGTAACCAAACACCTACTGCACTCCATCTGCACTGTTTCAAAGGACTATATATGAGGACTCTTGGCACTTCAAAGAGGTTTAGAGCATTTCGTAATGTACACGCAGCAATCATGTAATATAATTTAGAAAATAATTCGCAGGAATTATATAAATTTCTTACGTTAACCTCTAAAATGCTCTAAATTATGTAGATATTAAGGCATTTTATTATTATAAGTGTGCTCTAACAGTGGAGGCCCATGTATGTGGCTGAGAGATTGCCTTTAATGGTTAAGGTATAAGAATTGCAGCCACCGTTTATCCTTGCATGTTCGTATGAGGTGACTACATGGGTTTGAATACCTAGAGACTGTGCATCCCTTATCTTCGGCAGGTGAGGTGGTATAAATTTGCCTGTGTTGCTTTGTAACACCCCAGGTTAACAAAAATCGTATTTCCTGTTTCGGCACAATATGACCTTAACTGTGTTGGTGCACCGTAAAACCAACCAACCAAACAAACAGTGGAGAAATAAAAGATGGTACGGAGGACTTTAATCAATGACGTCATAACTCACATTTTTGACATGTGCATGCAGAGAAACTTGCTCAAGAGACGAATTCATATAGTATAAAAGTCTCATGGAGATCATGGAGCTACATATTATATATATATCTGTGTGGAGATAGGGCACTTTACGAAACAGGCAACATATTTTTTTTTAAATATTGCTTTTTTAACTTTGGCATACAAGCACAGAACTATATTTAAGATCTTTATATCTGTAACACAAGCGATTCCTTTTATAATCACATTTTTATTGAAACCTCATCTCAAAGATAAAAAAGTTTCTGCCGCAAATTATCTTTCAAAACATTAAAAAAATGAAGTGTAAAACAAACTTTCATTATAATGCTATACTGTACAGTATTCAATATATATTATACTGTAATTAATTCTAATTTGTTAAATAAATGTAATTTATAAACATTCATTGTGCCTTTTATGCAAAAATATCTCATAATATTTTCGAACTTAAACAAAACTTCCACAGCTTCAATTAAAAATTACATTTTTAAATTGAAACTGGAGTTGATTTCTATATTCAAACTTACAGCTTCAATAAAAAAGACGTCTGGCATGATTCTTTTTAAATTTTATTTTTGTTTACTATGGAATGCCGGTAGGGACATGCCACTTTGCTTATTTGTCAACTACTTAATTGCTTATTTGCTAATTGCTGATTTGCCAATTTGCTTATTTGCTGATTTGCCAATTTGCTTATTTGCTAATTGCTTATTTGCTTATATATATAAATTTTTATGCTATTGTCAGGCGACACGTCCGACTCGCGAAGTTCTTGTTTGATATAAAATAACAAGTCTTTGTAGACTTTATTTCAAGCTCATGAACCTATATCATGTTATTATGTTTATAAAGTTTTGTTAATTATAACTTGTGGCAATTATGATCAATCCATCATTCTAGGTATACAGGTAGAAAGACAGATGGATACATTTTAATCAATTTCGAAAAAAATAAATTCAGTTTCAGAAATTAGTTGTTTTTTTAATTATCTTGAGTTTCAGTTTTAGCTCCACTATTCAGAGAATAGGGATGCTGTTCTACCCACCAATGCATTGGTTTTCTTGGTAACTTGTTTTTCTGTCATATCTCTGTTACTTTTGCTGATTCATGCATCTTACTGCAACTTTGCATAACATTTGCGTTACAAGCATGCATACAAAGTACATGTACATGAAGAAGCTGTGCCCGTTATATACTGAATGTCAAGGTCACCAATGTATTGTACTGAGAAGCCTTTGTTTTTCTGTCATATCTCTGTTACTTTTGCTTATATCTAACTGTAACTTCACATAAGCATTAAATAGGCAGCATGAATACACAATATTCAAAAAGGCTTTGTCCATTATACCCTAGGTCATGATCATGGTCATGGTCACCTGATAGCATGTAAAAGTACAACATGAAGAAATGGAAAAGTGTGACCAAATTTCAAAAACATTGAACGAAAGCAAAATGTTGATGTACAAACAGACATAAGTGATCTCAAAATCTTACAGAGCTAAAAACGCAGCCTATTGCTTAAGTGCAAAGACAAACACCCGTGTTAAGCATGTGCCAAATGTATCATTTGTGATACTATGTGTTCGTACCACTAAAAGGAGGCCCTCTGCGACAAATCTGCTGAGAATAACGACATTTTATATGCCATAAAATAAGAAATAGTTTTGTTTTCAAGTTCTTTTATTTTCAATCTTTACCCAATAATTTTCACTTATATATGACTAATCAAGTGTTTATTATGCCATCAATCTCTGACTTAAGCTGCACAAACAGATCTATAGCTGCAACACATTATAAGGCATGCTCAAGCACAGATGCTGGCGGGTCAGATCCTGCCCCTAACGTGATACGCGTCTATAAACACTGTATCAAAATTATTTTAATATTTATTAAATACGAATTGGACATTTGTTACAACGATAAAACCATTAAGTACTTTATTGAGACTTAATTGGTGGTATATGGTATTTTTTCATACCGGTATATGTAAAAATTGCTTGAAAACCAGTTTTAACGATGTCCAATTCGTGTTTAAATATTAAAATATTTTAAAATGAGTGTTTACAGGGGCACGTATCATGTTGGGGTACGGGATCAGACCCTCAAGCGTCTGTGTTCTCAAGGACATGTCAGCCATCAGTTGTAGACATATATCTGCGTAGGCATCACTGCAACTAAATTCATTGATCAACAGTAATCTTGGAAAAACACTGAATTTACAAGAATACTGTTGGTAAAAGTTAACAGGTCTGACTCAACTGGTTGTCTGTAGTCAGATTTTCCATATATTTCCGGCACAGTGTAAAGTATTTCTATTGCAAAAAAGCAAATTAGCAATTGGCAAATAAGCAAATACCTAATCCAGCGGTTAACAAATAAGCAAATTAGCAATTCAGCAATTGGCAAATAAGCAAATTTGTCGTTAAGACTATCAGCCATTGGCAAATAAGCAAATCGGCAATTAGCAAATAAGCAATTCAGCAATTGGCAAATAAGCAAATTGGCATGTCCCTACCGGCATTCCATAGTTTACTTTGCGCTGATTTTCACAGTATTACTGTGTATTATTTTTGATCGATTAGAATTGCGCATGCGCTAATGAGTAAAATGGCTGCAGAGGAAATATACATTGGAACTTGGAGGGTATGTTTTGATTTTTCTACCCTTATAAATGCAGAGATATTTTGTGACTTGAGTCAGATTAACTATAAATATTGTTTTCTTTCTTTTCACAGATTGTGGAATGTGTGTCATTGGCAGGGACAGTTGAAACGACTGGGATTGAAGGGTTAGCTTCCTGATTTTGCTTTGTTTTGATATCTGTCAAAAAAGACAACCAGCTGATTATTGTCTCATATCGCTTTCTGAAAGGAGATTTATTTTACACTGATATTTATTATAGTTAAGAAAGTATAACTGAATCAGAATCAGGTCGTTATACAGTGAATTTTGGCATATAGCAAGTTGAATCAACTCAAGTCTATGTATAGACATGATGTGTATAATTTGAACAGCATGAAGAAATGAGTCATTACCTTACATGTACATATATATGACCAAATTTGGTCTGAAGGCTACTTGTATTAGATAATCTCTTCATCCTCCTACATGGACTACATCCATTCATTTTGTATCACTCTTTTCTGTTTGGGAAGTGGCTATAGCTGTAGGGGTCTGTATAGTCAAAAATTATTGACATGCTATAGCTTGATTCTGAGATATTTTCGTTCTGGGGCAGAATCATGAGTCATGTACAACTAGCCTATACACACTGATGCAAGCCGTATGGCATTTTTCAATAATATATAAATGCAATGCTTGCAAGTCTTATTACATTTTCACAAAGAATCAATGAACATACAAGGTGTCTGTTTGACCCTTGAAATGACTTTTTGACCCTTCAAATTTCCACACAAAGAATCAATGAACATTAGTGATGTTCCGATTGTCGCAAGTCGTCGATAATCAGTTACTGTTATGTAAAACGACAATAATCGATTCACAAAAATTTGTTCTGCGACGTCGTCGAAAATGTTCAAAGTATCAAAGGGAATTAATTCTGACGGTAATTTTCTTTTAAGAATACCTCGCCGATCGCAAAAAATCACTCAGAGACAATTTGGAGTTGAACAGGATCAATAAGTTATGTAAACAATAGTAATATAATGTGATGTGAATGGTATTATTTGACATCCCGTGAAAAATAAAATCTATTTCGTAAAATTATGACTTCATAAGGTTAAAACTGTGTTGAAAAGTGCTTAATGAAGTTTATGTTACTAAATATAATCACGTGCCTTGGTAAGTAATGTTACTTCCCTATTTTTTTCTAACGCGACTTTATTCGAAAAGTTATCGATTATGTCCCATCCGACTGAACCGATTATCGATTGGGACAAATTTCATCCGATTTCCATCACTAATGAACATACAGGGTGTCTGTTTGACCCTTGAAATGACTTTTTGACCCTTCAAATTTCCAAAAGGCCTGATTTGACCCTCAGGATTTTAACTGGAGGGTCAAATTTTGTTAAAACCATGGCGATTTGGCCTTGTAGTCAGTACAACTTTAGTCAAAATGACCCTTGAGTTCAAGATTTCATGGCTAGTGAACGCCCTGAACATATATATTTTTCTAAATAATTTTTTACAGAAGATGGTCAGCTATTTATATTATGACATTTAAGATATCGGATTGAGCTATCAGAAATTGTTTTCATGAGCAGATGTAAATTCTGTGTTATTTACAAGTTATAATTATTAAAATACTTAAGTACCCACAAACTTTAATTTCAATTTAAGTCCGTGATTGACGTGAAAGAGTGAAAACTGCTATTTTATAAATGCTGTATGTTTAAATTAAATAGTGTTTAAATTTAATAGTGTTAAAACAAGATTCATGCTGAAGTAAATTTGAACATAGGGTTAAATTGTAGTTGAAACTCCTGAAACAGTGATTTTTAATTTTTGGAAAAGAGACTGGTTTAATTTGGAGAAAACATGCAATGTGATGCCAAAGTTGGGATTTTATTACAAGTAAATACAATGTCATATTTGTTTTTTATTATTATAACTATGCATAACAAAACAGTCAATAAAATTACAAAGCAGATAAGAAACTAACAGATACAGAGACAATCAAGACACCAAGGTATACACCAAATAAGGTGAAACATAATTGTGTTGGCACACAGCAAAATCAATATTGGAAATGATTCATAAGTGAACATTTACCCCTCTATTTCAAATAGAAATTAAACCTTAATGAAGATTACTTTTAAATGTCTTTGGGTAAAGTTTTGCATGCAACTTCATATCCCATCAACCACTGAAGTGAACTGCATGAAACTTTACACATGTCTTAGAACTGGAGATCAGTGTTCAAGGTCAAAACCCTAGCTTAGATTTTTACTGAATTATGGGACTTTGTGAACTTAGAAACTTCCTGTTCAAAGTTTCATTTGCAAGATGAATATTCACAACCACTAAAAATATTAATTTGAAACACAACAAATGTAGGACCTTTGTCTCTGGGATCATACTTGTGGTTTATTATCCAAGGCCGGCATGGATTTTGACTGAATTATAAGCTTTTATAACTTTGGTGAAAAATTCCTGTTTGAGTTTTGTTTGCTAGGTTAATGTCCAAAATTAATGGTATTTACATGAAACATCACTTATGTCTTTAGGATCATAATTGTTGGCCACTTTCCGAAGACTTTTACATGGACTTTGAAGCTTTTAAGTAATAAAATTGTCATTCATTTATTTTTATTTTTTTTACTGTATCAGGACAGAGTTTGTTCTTGATGAAGGAGGTGATGTGGCATGGAAAGTTGCAGATGATGTGGAACCTTTACCCTTCTTCAATTGTGAAACATATGAGGTACACTGAAAATTCTTCTGGGCAGCTTTTCCATATTAAAAATTATCATAGTTGAATATTTAAGATTATTGTTGTTCAAGGGTTTAATTATTATAATAAGGTGGAAAATTAATATTTTCTACGGGCATTTTTTCCCCATCATTATAAGACGACCATTAGAAGAGTGGAAATGGGCTGCAGATTGTTTCATTTTATTTATAATTTTTATAAATTTCAATCTGTTGTTATGTTAGGTCTTTTTAGGAAAGTCATTGCAATTAAATATATGTTGTGTTTTTAGAAAAAAGATTCATCATTGTCAAAATAAATCAAATAATTTAATAATTTACTTTAAATTGAAAATTTAGTTAAAAAAAAACAGCCTAATTTTATGTGTCAGGAATGCTTACATATATACCTTGACAGAGGTAATTTCAAAGAAAGAAATGGCATGAGCTGTTGTTTAGACTTGCCTTTTTCTATGTTGCATGACTGATAACATGTTAAGCATGAAAACAAAAAGAATTTATATAAGTCATTTAGAGCTCTATTTATATTAAAGGTGATTAGTCTAGTTATACCTTTCTTTTTATATTTGTTAGGTTATTCCAGACAAACACTATGGACAGAGAGCAATTAAATTCATTGGTACCTATGCTGGACTTGAAGTAAATTTCAAGGTAGTGTTTCATATGATTATTTTATGTGATGAACAAGGAACAACTTTTTTCTCTAGGTTAACTGATTCAGTGTAATTTCTTTTTATAAATTGAATAATGAACAAATATATTAAACTCATATCACTGAGGGTGATGATTAAAACCATAAGTATTTTAGCTGGACTATTCAAAGAATGGCATGGCTATCGTACTGTGGATTCTGTATCACAATCAAGGTTCTTATCTGAAGTTTGAAGGGCCGAGAAGATACGATTGTCATTGTCACTGTGGAATCTGCATATTGACTCCTACCACTTGATCAAAGTTTGGGTGTGAAACGTTCTTTCTCAGTAACCACTGAAGATAGTCACTTGAAACCTCGAGCATGTAGTTTTGGGTCATTCTTTGATCAATTGTAGAATTTTGTTTATTGAAGACATTACATTTTTTGTTGTCATTTCAGGTTGAGATATCAGATGATCTGATGTTACTCACATATGAGAGATGTTGTATGCTACAATGCCAGAAGGTAGTGAGATAATTTCATAGTTTTTTATTTAGCCCTTACCACATTAAATGTCTCAATTTATGGAATCGTCCATCGTTCAATCAGGATAAAACCATTTTTCATTTTTAGGGAAAAAATATTATGTGCCACCTGATCTTGGTCTGCACTGGTTGCATAGGTAGAAGTAAGGTTTGCATGTTTGCATGAAGTGTATTCTCAACAGAAGTTCTTTTCGAGAGTTTAGAGAGTTTTTTCCCTTCTTCATTTGCAGCTTTTTGGAATGATTAAACTGTTACTGTGTAAAACATTTTCAGTTATGTAGGAAGAATGTGAAAGGTATAATATGAATTAAAGTAAATGTACATTATGATTAGGCAATCCTCCTATAGTTATTTAAGTGAATACTATTAAACTTAGTGTAATTTTAATCATATGCTTGTTGACACCACTGTTGAAAAAAAGCTGATAGATTTAAATGAGGTGTAATACTTTTTTATTGAATATAGCATTGGAGATATAGTCAGGTTGCCAATAACAAGTTGCATAGGAATTTACCTGGTAACTGGGTCATAATGAAAATTGTTTGAAAGTGTTGTTGTTGTATAACTTTCATTTTATATACCAGAGCATGAGGTAGGAAAAGTTTGGTATTCATTGAAGGTTGTGTGGAAAAACAGTAAAGCAAATATTGCAGATAGTTAAAGCAAATATTCCAGTTTTTCTGTTTTGCAAGTTTCCTTTGCTATATAGATGTATGATAGCAAATATGTGTATATTTAGGTATCATCCCCTGACCCAAAAGATGATGTTCCGTATTCGTTCCTAGATGCTCTAGAGGAGGGGTTCTTCTCGGATCTAGTCAT
Organism: Ruditapes philippinarum; assembly: GCF_026571515.1. Lineage (NCBI taxonomy): Eukaryota > Metazoa > Mollusca > Bivalvia > Venerida > Veneridae > Ruditapes > Ruditapes philippinarum. The sequence goes on from NW_026862466.1 coordinate 79,652, forward strand.
CAAAGCTGATACAGGCAAACAGGTTGGTCACATTAATCATTAACCTATTGAATTTGTGTAATGGATTTTCCCTGCTTTGAATTTGGAACAGTCCATTTGAATTTTAAGTGATTTCAGTATTTAGATATGAAAATAAAGTTAGCAACTGTAAAGAGCCTGATCAGGCTGGCCTGGTTATGTCCTGTTGGCAAAGACTAATCACTTTCAATTCTTGCAGGGTAAGCGTTAAAATTGGGAAAAGAATAAAAAATTAGATTAAAAAAAACAGTATGATATATTGGTAATAAAGGATAATATGCTAGAAACAATATTGAAGAAACACTGTTTATAAACATTAATATGAAGGGAAATTTTCAATTGATTGCTTACCATTAGTGTCATGGAGCTGTTTACATAGAAGATCAGTACAAAATAATTCTATAATTAGATACTGTTGAATCTTGTACTTCCCTGAAGCAAATACCTTTACTCCTTATTTTACTGTTTACCTTTTTGTGATTCACAGTCCTTTACAAAACTCGACTGCTACTGTCATTTACATATTGTGTAATGAGTTACTTTTGTCAAATGATGTACATGTATTTCACTTTAAATAGTGGGTATAAATCGGGTAAGGATGTTAAATTGTTTCATGTAAAAAAAAAACAAGTTAGTAAGCTTAAAACTTTAAACAGGCAGTAGATATACATGTACATATATAGCTTTATACTGTTCACATCAAATTTGAATATCAGTAAATTAATTATTTTGATGTGTTGATGTAATATTGTATGTATGAATCAATTTAAAAATAAATGGGGTTACCCAGTTGGGACCTGAAAAAAAAGGTACATGGTTTTATAAAAGTGCTGGATTGTGCTATAAAGGGAACTTATGTCTTAATGGATAAAGGTAGAAATACAACATTTACTGTGTAAGAATGGCATTAAACATAACAAAATAAGAAGTAAATATATTAATAAGAGCACTTTTATATTATTCAGTTCAAAGTTCACACAGCAATTCTTTGTTTGACAACACCGGCAATAGACTGGTCCAGATCACCGACCCCGTTGACTGGTTTACCGGAGGATGTTCTACAGTCTACTCTACACTTCCTGTATGCTGAGTGCCTGCCACGTGGACTGTCAGAGGAGACGGCAAAGAAATGTGTGAAAATAATGTCAAAAATACCCGAGCTGGGCGGTTTTGTGAGATTGTGTGATACATTCCTACAGAATACAGCTCTTAAACAGCGTAAGATTACCTATCTGTGATTGTTGATGGTTTTATTTTACTTCTGAAAACATTATAGCAACTTTTAAACTATTCTCTACTTTTCTACCAAACTTTTATTCATTGCATAACCTATACAAAGAAAAACAATCTTTAATATATAAATTTTTTATATAAAAATTGCATTGAAAATTTGCCTACATTGTTAGTACAGTTTTTGAAATGTTTCAAGGAAAAATTCCTATCAGATAAAAAAAAACGTTATAAGGTGGACTGTCCATTCAGTTATAACACAATGTATTCTTGATAAACATTTCTTGCAATTTGTGAAGGTAAGAAAAACCTATCCAGTTATCAATAGATTGTCAATATAATTTAAAACCAACATCAAACATTCACTTGTAAAATTTGTACCTTTATACCATACTGACCAATTGTTCTTACAGAGATAACAAGCCTGGTGACAGACATGCACTCATCTGCTGATAAGATTATAGAAATGTTTAGTGGTGCTAACTCGAGTGATGATACCTCTAGTCAAACAGATAAAAATATTGTGTCAAATCCTGCCAAACTGTGTTATGTTGTTAAACAATGTCTGAGGGAGGCGGCTGTAGGTGAGTAGGGGCATGTTTAGCTTATTTGGGATTGAAACACATTACTTACTATAACAAATCCATTGTTCTACTTGTATTTCATTGCCATCTAATCTTACATTAAGTGAAATGCTGGACTGGGGTGCGTTTCATAAAGAATCATAAGTCTAAAACATAAGACTAAAGTTAGGACTGGAATAAGATTGCACTTAGGAGCGTTTCAAGAAACTCTCCTAACTTTTGTACTAAGGATTAGTCCTAACTTTTTACTTAAGACAAAATCTTCCTAATGGAGATAAAAAAATCACTTGTGCCTTATCATCGTCTTGTGAAATTATGTAAAATGACAGATGATAAAGCAGACACTGGTAAAAATATAAAAATACATTTTATATACATTATTATTTCTTATGTATTAACTAACTTCATGTCATAAATGTTATAATTGTAAGGATACTAATAATCTTTGACTTTCTTTCAAAATTATTCCATAATTACATAAGGCAGACATGTTTCTTGGAAAAATATTCCGTATTTTACTCAAATGAAAAAAGTATCCTCTTAATATATTGGAAAAATATTAATTCTGAGTGAATTAGTGTAGTATATAATGCACCTTGCAGGAATATAATAAATACCAATACTGTAGGCCTGAGTGATTTATTACAAAGCAATTAATGATTAACCTTACATTATTTTACTGTAACGTAAGAAAAGATAATATCTATTTCCATTCTAACATGGTAATAAAAAGGAAATCAATAAAAATGTGTCTATATAACATTATTAAGCATAGAATTATTTTATCTTACGTCATTTGGTTTATAAATATGACGTCATATATAATGTGTTATCCTTCCTTTTTTATGTCATGCATTTATTTCATATATGCATTAACTGCCTTACCTGTTTAGTGAAGTGTGTTTACATTTTATGTAAATTTACAAATTTACTGAATCTTGATTATTAAAACATATGCGTAAATATGTCTGGCAAAGCCATATCAGTCACAGGGTAATAAGATCTATATTAGCTTAATCTTTACTTATGACCTCCACTTTTTAAGTATATATTTAAATCAGACAATAAAACAAGCGCTGCAATGTTTTTTCAGCACTTGTTTTTTGTATTTATAACTTAAGACAAAAGTTAGGAGTGCCTTGAGGCACCTATAGGAATAGTCCTAAGTTTAGTCTTAAAATTGTACTTAGGACTTTTCTTGAAACGCAGTTTTGCACTTACGACTAAAATCAGTCCTAAGATTCTTTATGAAACTATAGCCAGTTTGCTAGCTTGTCCTTAATAAACTTCTTGCCTTTTAGTCTGATAGTAACTTAATCCCAGATCATACACAGCTTTGTATATTCAGCTTCTTGCCTTACAGTTGGACAATTAAGTAAAAAGCAATATGCATGAAATCCAAAATTAAAAATGAGTCCTATTGTTACATGTATATGATTCTAATAACTAAGATGTTCTTGTACCAAAATGATAATAATTATAATTATGTATTTGTGATTGCAGCTTTCTCCAAGTTACTGATTCTCTGTGACTTGTATTCAAGAAGAAAATCTGAACTGTCCAGAGAGGAAAGATATGATATAATAAAATATGCCAAATCTAGGTAAAATAACACATAGTGATAAATCTATACATACTTATAAATACTAATAATGTTGTTTCTTAAAAAAAATGTATGACTTTTGTGGTTGATGCATAGAACTATCTGTTGATGAATAATAATATCTCAAATTTTACCTCATTGTCATTTTTGTTCAGATTTTATGCATATCTTGGTCACTTTGCCATTGACTAGCTTGTTTATATTTCATGTTAAAGTTTATAATAACTTGTCTGCCCTACTGATCATGTTATATTATAAGTGAGCAGAGCTTCCAGAAAAATGCAAATTTTTAGGAGTTCAGTTTCATTTTTATATTTTGAAAACTTTGTTACACAAAAGTTTATACTAGTTTATAATTTTTATGGAAGTGAAGTATTTACTGCCTTTTGCAGGATTCCAGTGTTTATGAAACAGTGGGACCAGTTTTTAGATGTGTGTAAGTCGCAGTTATCTTCACTAAGTGTTCAAGAGAGACAAGAAGTAGCCACCTATCTTGTACCAGAGGTAAAAATATGCTGTTTGTATATATGCTAATTTTAAAGATTTATGATTAATGCTTCCCCTGATATAATTTTAAGGAGTATATAATGCGTAAATCCTTTCTTCTGTGACATTTACAGTTTGTCATTTGGCCTCCATTTATTGGCCAAGATAATCTATATATAGGAAGCTTGCCTCAAACGTTACGTTCTTATACTCTTGTTTGGGTTTGAGTTGATTTGGTTACGGTCAAATTTAATCACTTGTCCTTGTAGTTTTGCAATGTTTCTTAGTTGTTTCAAAGAGGTGTCTCTCTTTGTTACTGATATTCTTGTTCAGAAAAGCCTGACTTTGGTGTCTTTTAAACCAGAATTGCTTTAGGATTGATAGAAATGGCTCCATAAGGAGAGTAACATACATGTATAATGCCATGGTAAATAATAAAAAAATGGCATTTGGAAGCATTATGTCATTTATCACACAGGTTGTACTGTAGTTATTTGAATGTTTTAACATGATATAAACTTAGTAAATACAGTTAATGTTGTATTACAGATTGAGGAGGCACTAGATGTTCTTACCTCGTATGTCACTGATAGTAAATCTGCACTAGAAAAAGTCATTAGTGGATCTGAGGATGAAAAACAAGAAAAACCTGAAAAATCAAAGAAAGGAAATGTTGGAGATGTCCTTGGTAAAACATTAAAAACTGTAAGTACATGTAATAAAAAAATGAAATGTTAATCTTTAATTAGTTTTACATTGCATTTGAATCAGTTTAAGCATGGTTTCTCTTATGCTCTAAAATTATAGATCTGTGAGCATATTGCTTTTGCTCTTGTCTCTCTGTTTTTGGACAGCTGTAACATTGGTGATAACACATTTATTCATCAAGTTTGAGCCTTCATTCTTACACAGCATAAATCTGGACATGAGGTTCATCTAGTATAATGGAAAAAAGACCTTGATCTTCAAGGTCAATCAGTCTGTCAGATTTCAGGAAATTTTACAGCTTTGTTATTTACAGAATTGGGAATACTGTAGGTCATATTTAATACAATTTCAAGAATTGGTTCTTTTTGAATATTTCAGGCATTACATTTACGTGAATTAAAGAAATTAAAGAAGTTAAATGAAAGATCAACCACTACATTCTTCCATTTTATGCAGAAAAAGTAAGTTAATGTTTAGTCGTGTGTCTTCTTAGTGGCAGTACATAGTTTGGTTTACTTCTAATCATTCTACATTTTATAAAATGAAGTTGTTCTGTTTTTAGATTGAAAAACAGTCTGTAAGGAATACTTAGATTTTAACAAAACACTAAACATTTAGCTGCCAACATTACATAGTGCCTTGGCATATCTGTTTGCTTGTAAATTTAGCTCTGAACAATTTAGTTTTAAGTGTTTATGTTGTCATGTTATAAATAAACGTTATGTTATAATAAATTATACAGTTTTGATTCTGCTAATGTGTTTGTCCATAAAAAATGTAGCATATGCCTTTAAGCACTAGATAACTTACCACTACTGATGACAGTAAATTTGATTGTGATGAAACCTTGATATCTTATTTATTTCACACACAAGTTGTATGTTTCTATAACTTACTACTACTGATGCCATGTGAAAAAAAATCATGATCATGACATGTATGAGACTATGAGGACTGCTTCAAACCCAAAGCTTATTAAGAAGCAGAAAGCTCATAGTATGAAGCTGGTAGTGTAAAGTCTTGTCAGACTTAACAGGCAGGTCAGATTTCATTTTTTGTTAGAATATGCCCATCATTATTGCATTTTAATTTGAGAGTTAACCTGAGATACTGTATTATTTCAGAGAATCATTTTGTATGGTATCAACAGCGGAGAAAGTGAGATGTATATCAAAATTAATAGACCAGCTAGGAGATATGGTATGTTACATTTAGTTCTGAATTTGATGGATTTGTCCTGCTTAGTCTAATGTTAGTTTGAAAAGCTTTGCTGGTTGCATCTGATTCCGCCCATGCCACCAGTGCACTGTTTGATATTCAGTCAGTACATATTTTGAAATTTTCCAGTCAGTAAGTTTGAAATTTTAGCTATAAATGGATAAATGGTTTTGTTAAGATTGAAAGATAGACAAGTCATTTTGGGATATTTAGGATGTTAAGATATGTTGAATTCACTCGACTTTTTCAAGTTGTCTTACTCTTTACCACTACAATAACTTAAGCTGCCTTTGATATAAATAATTGATCAAGGAATGGCTAGCATTAGGTAATTTCTTTATTGTCATCATTGTGCAGTTAAATTAGGAAAAAACTGAACATACTTTTAAAACTTAAAAAGAGTATTGAGCACCTATTTAATGAGGTGGAAACATTATTAAAAGAAGTATGATAATTGACAAATGTTGTGTATTATCAGGTTAGAGTTGCACAGACCAAAGTAGGTGAATTGATAGAAGATATTGACGTTAGATTGACATGGAGGGATTGGAAATATATATTCAAACTGGGTACTTCCAAAATTGTAAGTTTTTTTTTTTATTAATAAGGTAATGCATTTTTAAGTTTTAATATATCTAACTTCCAGACAGTTTCTTTGCAAAGGTATTAATTTTTTTATAGATTTAGATAAAAGTTGCTTATATTGAGAGACGTGAAATTTATACCGCTCCCTACATTACATTGATAGAGGCAAAAATTTGATTATTTTAAAAGCTTAATCATAATAGTTTTAGAGAAAAATATTCAGAGGGATAAATTCATCTGTGTAAACCTTCAGAATCATCTTTAACATTGAAATGCTTTTACACTGTAGTGAGTTAAATCCATTTTCTGGTACTTGACATCTTAAAATTATTCAAACTCCTAAGATTGGCCACATTATGTATAAATGTATATAGAGAGAAAGTGAGTTTTATCATATTAAAAATGTCTTTTTTTTCAGTCATGGGCTATATGCAAAGCTTTAAATAACAAAAAAATGGTTCAGCCGTTAATCAAACAAGCATGTGATATGGTACATCGTGAACAGTTTACCGCATCTATTACCTCCCTTGGTCTCCTTGAAACAGGGGCAGAGAACTCTGACCAACCTAGTTGTTCCAAAGAATCTTCAAATAATTCATCACAAAGTAAACAGAAAACAAGATATGTTCAAGTAAGTTAATAGTCTGTATATTATAATAGGAACTTGTTATCATTTAAACAATAAATTTATTTCTCTCAAAGATTAATTATGTACTATACTATAAGTTACTTGTGACACAAATGAATTCACATGTTGTAAAGTAACCATTGCCATTGTTACCTAGAATTCATTCAAATTATATTTGTGGAACATTACTTTGTTAATAGTTGAGTTTAATGGAATCATTTTGTGTATTTTGAAAGACCTCCAATTCTTGTCTGTTTTCATGTTTCATTCAATACAAGTTTATCTGAAAAGTCCTGAATATGACTTTAATAGTGATATTGTCATTTAAATACCCATAAAATTAATTACTTAATTCATAAAAATTTGGTTGTAATACAGTTCAGTTTAGTTAAGTTTAGTTTGTGTATAACATCAGATGTCTGTATTTCTTGGACGGTTCCAAGTTTGTAATTCTTGGACGGTTCCAAGTTTGTAATTCTTGGACGGTTCCAAGTTTGTAATTCTTGGACGGTTCCAAGTTTGTAATTCTTGGACAGTTCCAAGTTTGTAATTCTTGGACGGTTCCAAGTTTGTAATTCTTGGACAGTTCCAAGTTTGAAATTCCTGCATGGTTCCAGGTCTGTAAGTCTTGCATTGTTCCAGGTCCTTAATTCTTGGATGGTTCCAGGACTGTAATTCTTGGATTGTTCTAGGTTTCTTTTTCCATAAGTATTTAGTTAACACAACATAACCTTTTAAACATCAATCACAAATAAATAAGCTACTAGACTAGATCAAGATTTGTTTGTATATTTTATTACAGTTAAGTTCAGTGGAGTCTTTATGTATACCGCCGGATGCTCGGGACTCTAAGATGGCACAGAAGGCTCTCAAACTTTTACATTCTAACAAAAATACAGATCTCATCTTTGAAATAATTTTAGCACATGGTAGGTAGTAGATTTTTAAATACATGTAAAGTTATTTCATACCTTTTATTTGTACTATACTTTGCCTGTGCTTCAAATTAGATGAAATGTGATTTCTGCAATATATTGCTATACAAACTGCAAAATGGACTTAAAAGTGAATAATTCACTTTTAAGTCACTTTTGCAGTTTGTATAGTAAAACATTCAGAATGTAAAGAAATATATATAATGAAATATTCATATAGAATTTATTAATTGCAAAAATATGTTGTTTCGCTAATCTAATGGTTGATTTTTGAAAGAGTTGTAACATAGCATGTCTTTGCAGGTGTCAAGTGTTGTGTGGCAGCCGTAAAAAGTTGCCCTGTATTTCACTATAGTGTTGTTATATTTTTCTGGTCCTTTGGGATCATTGATGTCAGCACTATTAAGTGTTGAGAATTGAGTACCACTCAAGCCGGTGCTAGGTGGGGTGAGGGATGTTGCACTTTTTCATTATCCCTCATGTACAGACTCAATCAAACTGAGTCTGCAATTTTCATGTAATTTTGCTGTTTTTAATGTTTCCAAGGATCACTTTTTTCCAGATATCTGTTATTAAACACACATAAATAGACTGCATATAGATAATAGAATGTTCCAGAACAAACTATTATGATGCTATTTTTAGTGTGTTTTAGCAATAAATTTAGAAAGTATCTATAAATGAGCCGCGTCACAAAAAAACCAAAATAGTGTGTTTGCGACCAGCATGGATCCAGACCAGCCTGCGCATCTGCGCAGTCTGATCAGGATCCATGCTGTTCGCTATCAGTTTCTCTACTTGTAATAGGGTTGGTAAGCGAACAGCATGGATCCTGATCAGACTGCGCAGATGCGCAGGCTGGTCTGGATCCATGCTGGTTGCAAACGCACTATGTTGGTTTTGTCATGGTGCGGCTCAAATGATTAATTTTCAGATATTGGAGACACTGTGATAGATCATACATCTGGTCAACCTGTAGAGAGGACAGAATCTGACAGAGATGTCGAGAAGTTTGAGATACCAGCTCATAGGGTTGTCATAGCAGCCAGATGTGACTGGTTCCGACGTGCTCTCCTAAGTGGTATGAGAGAATCTATAGACAGGTGGGTACCAGCTGATATTTAAAAAAATTGAGATAACCTTTACAAATGTAATTTTGAAAGGATTACATTTCACTTGTATGTTAATTGTGTTTAAATACCATAAATTGTAGGATTAATTGGAGTGGAATACTGTTTCTTTACCCTTTGTATTTTAACTATAATGGCATCCCTTTGACAATAGGACAGATTCAGGCCAGACATCATAGATGTTAAGTAGGGAGAACAGGCCATATTCTTCTTTTGAAACTACTAGACGGTTTCAATATAATGCATACTATGTCTGTTTCCATATACAATGTAACATGTTCTTGACTGATTCCTTACAAAACATACTGTATGTTTCTATACAACCCGTACTTTGACTGATTACATATATAGAGGATATTGAATGAGTGTAAGTTCAATACTGAACTTATTGCATGAGTTGAATAAAATTATATTATGCGAGCCTCTGGCGAGAATAATATTATTTTATTCAACAAGTGCAATAAATTCAGTAATGAACTTACACAAATTTAATATTCTATTTATCACATACCCAAAATAAAGACAGTTTAAAGTGAAATAAGAGTCATTTTTCATTGACGTGCCTATAGTATAACGCTAACATTTAGCGTTTCTTTACACTATGTTTGTATAAAGCTAATGACATCATATCAAAATACATCAAAATACATGTATATGCACGGCCGTGCAATACCATTTTTACGGAGTCGCAAAATCGGCACGGGTGTGTGATAAAAGACATTATTGTCTGTTTCTATGCACCAATTAATGTGTAATTGAATCCATATAACACATTCTGCACAGTTTTCATCCAATATATACTGTGTGACTGTTTCCATATAACACATACTGCATGATTGTTGCTTTAAAATTGAATAATGCCAAATATTATGAATCAGTTAACTGTTTGCTCCTCCTTTGATACCTTAAAATGTTTTCTTCCTAAAAAAAAATCTGATTTGTATGTTAGAATATCCAGTACCTTGTTCATTAACTTGGAACACAATAATCATGAGTCATGTAAGATTTTTTGTCAAATTATATACTTTAATGAATTGCAGAAAAATCACAGTCCATGACACAAATCCGGAGTTGTTCAAAATGTTTTTGGAATATCTGTACAGCGGTCAGTTAGAAATGAATGATCTGGCTACAGAACAGTTAGCTGATATGATGACTTTAGCAGATAGATATGATGTAAGTTATAGTCAATATAAGTTAAATAGGATATTTTGGAAGGATGTATATTGCAACATAAAATAAAATGCTTCTTAAATCTTATATTTCCTGCACTATTGATGTATTGTTCTTATCATAAAAGAAGTGAAATCATAAAATCATTGAAACGCTTTTCAGTGTTGGGTCATTTTCCACAATAAAAAAACCCAGAGTTTTTGAAAATTTTGCACTCGACCTACATCAAATGGAACAATTCTCTTGAAAAAATATTTTAAGTCCTGTCATGAAGAAAAAAGTCAGTGTCCCTTTTAAGTATAAGAGAAATATAGAAAAATGAAAAATAAAATATGGAAAAAAATGTTAGTCACAGTGCTTTATAGTACCTATTTTAAAAAAGAAGTGGTATAATTTGGTTAAAATGATTACAATTACTCATATCCAGTGATGTCAAAAGGTCTAACAGCTTAATGACTTTAACATGTAAATACAGTAGCTGTGAGTTATTTCATGAACACCACTAATTATGTATGATAATGTAATGTTTTCTTTATGATAATGTAATATTTACAGACTGTAAGTTTACGTTCACGATGTGAGCATTCGTTAAAACACCACATTGATGATGATACCATCTTCTATCTGCTTAGTCTAGCTGATCAACTTAATGCTAAAATACTCAAGGTATGTATAATACTCAAGGAAACTTAGGTTTTTATGCCCCCACAGAGTGGGAGCATATAGCGTTGCACTTGTCCGTCCGAGTGTCCGTCCGTCCGTACGTCTGTCCCGAAATCTTGTGAACGCAACTCCTCTTAAACCGGATGGCAGATTTTGCTTAAACTTCCAGGGATGAACAACCTTAATGTGTAGATGGTAGTAAAGGAAGGAATTTTTGCTGCGACCAAATTTAACAGAATTATGGCCCTTTGTTGATTTTTTCACTATATACTATGTAGAAATTTTGTGAACGCAACTCCTCTTAAACCGGATGGCAGATTTTGCTTAAACTTCCAGGGATGAACAACCTTAATGTGTAGATGGTAGTAAAGGAAGGAATTTTTGCTGCGACCAAATTTAACAGAATTATGGCCCTTTGTTGATTTTTTCACTATATACTATGTAGAAATTTTGTGAACGCAACTCGTCTTAAACCGGATGGCAGATTTTGCTTAAACTTCCAGGGATGAACAACCTTAATGTGTAGATGGTAGTAAAGGAAGGAATTTTTGCTGCGACCAAATTTAACAGAATTATGGCCCTTTGTTGATTTTTTCACTATATACTATGTAGAAATTTTGTGAACGCAACTCCTCTTAAACCGGATAGCAGATTTTGCTTAAACTTCCAGGGATGAACAACCTTAATGTGTAGATGGTAGTAAAGGAAGGAATTTTTGCTGCAACCAAATTTAACAGAATTATGGCCCTTTGTTGATTTTTTCACTATATACTCTGTAGAAATTTTGTGAATGCAACTCCTCTTAAACCGGATGGCAGATTTTGCTTAAACTTCCAGGGATGAACAACCTTAATGTGTAGATGGTAGTAAAGGAAGGAATTTTTGCTGCGACCAAATTTAACAGAATTATGGCCCTTTGTTGATTTTTAGTTTTCAACTTGTGGCACATGTAGTCCAAAAAATATTTGACCTAGAGTCATAAGATTGACAGAACAGTGGCGTGTGGGGGCATCCGTGTCCTATGGACACATTTCTAGTTTTTATCCATAACCCTGGTTGCATTGAAAGAATATAAACTATGCAATTTTTTTCCGACCATTCATGAATTAGAATTGGTAACAATCCTTTTTATTAGAGGTTGTACAAAACTTTAAAATTATTTAATGCATGTATGTAAAATGATTTTCACAAGACAATTTTTTTTAGGGTCAATCTTTTGTTAACTGTGAGCTGTTCTGGGTTTAACCATACACCTTAGAAAAGATGAGAAACATTAAATGTGACAGGATTGCTTTTATTTAAAATAATTAAATCTTTATATTTGGCTTTTGACCAGTTACAAACAAGCCTTGCTAGAAAATTTCTATATCTTTCTCAAATATTTGTTTAAATCAGGAAAGTTGTATGTGTTATGTAAGTGAGCGGCCATCGTTAGCAAACAGTGAAGTGTTCCAAGATCTACCTGATCATTTACAGATGGAGGTGGAAGCTCTAACGTTATCTAGGTAAATGAGACCAAATTTATTAATCTTTTCCCTTGCCACAAAGTCAAAGTGAGAACAATCTTTAGCCTACCATGTACTCAGGACCAGGACTGTTTGGATTTTTGTTCCGCAGTTCAACTGGCTGAGCTACTTAACTAATACACAATTTTTGTGAGATAAGTATAAATTTTGAAACTGTGCCATAATACCCTACAATGAGGACTTTGACCAATGAAAATTGAATCTAAGTCTGACAAACATGTACACACAGTCAGTCTCTCAGGATACTTTTACTTTGTTTTAGAAATTCTAGACTTGTTGTGTTTTAGAAATTCTAGACTTGTTGATTCTTTCTGTAACAGCAGTGATATTTATTTTGGAAGAGCTGCTTTGATAAAATCTTGTCTGCACTAACATGCTATATGATCAAGTTCTATGAAAGACTTCCCTGCAAAATTGTAAAATAGTTTTATTTTACTTCCCCTCACCGCTTTGGGTTTGAATCCCAACAGTGATGTGACTTTGGGTTCTTTCAAATGAGGAAGCTATCCAGCTAGCTCAAGAAAAGTCAATGATTTTACTCAGGTGTCCATTCCTGCCTGACATAATGCATGGTTAAGGTCTCTCTCCACCAGTAAAGCTGGAAAAAGGTCGCCAAATGACCTATACTGTTTTTGGTGCAACACAACACTCAATCACAAAAAAAAATAATAAAAAAATAAAATTGGGAGAAGTACAAGAAAATCAGTGTACAATTCACTATTCTTGTTATATTAAAAAGTAAAGGAAGATATTTTAGACTATAATGTTCATGACTCAATTTCAGAATTTAGATATCAAACTACCCTAAATTAGCACTAAACTGTGTCAAATTCATACACAAATTAATATAAAGGGTAAATGATTTAACAAAAATATATTGTCATAAAACACAGTGTGTTGTCCCTAGTACTCGAACCATTGTCAAGGTCTATAAATCCTGGCAGACAGAGCCTATTAATATTATTCTTGAATATTTTATGTTGGCATAGAGTGTTTTATAGGTTATATAAAATATGTTTTACAGTTTAGATGGCCCGGTGCATTCCAGTATAGATACTCCAAGTTCTGTGTCCAGCGTGTCAGAAATGGAGGAAGTCCTTGACAGAATGAATGTAAGTACATGTATAACATATGACTGTTTGACCTACCATTCATAAATGCATCTTTTAAGCCTTAGCCTGCTGGTGGCAACTGAATGTTCCCATGCAACCAGTGCAGACCAAGATCAGCTGGCACATCCATACTGTCTAATCATAGTTTGAACTGTTTGATATTCAGTTTGTACTTATTTATTTTAAATTTTTCCCCTTATTATTTTAAAATTTTCCCCCCTAAAAATGATGAATGATTTTGTCCAGATTGAAAGATGGACAAGTCCATTTAAAATATTTATTATTTATTGCTTTTAGAGTAATGTTGGTTGGATACTTTTATGAAAGAAAGCTATTAATGATTTTGATATGAAAGAGACTTTAGTTTATTGTGTTCACCTTAACTGTTAAGATTGTGATAACTCAAGTTCTTTTTATGATTTTGAACTATCCAAGTGAAGATTTTATTTAATCTCATGAGTAATTATAATACATTGAAAGTTTTCTATTTTCCGCCCTGTTTGGACACATTTCTACATTTTTTTATCATTACTTTTATTGGAAGGAAAAAGTTATTTTGATAAGTAATGTATTGAATTTTTCAGTATTTTGTATATCCCATATCTGTCAATGTGTGATTGTTTTAAGTGTATATATATTTTTTTCTGTTATAAGCTTGATTCAGGAGTCACGTCCAGTTCTTCAGATGAAATGTTCCCGTCACCAGATTCGAGTCAGCTACAGGACTGTGTAGAAACCTTGCAAGACATTGTTGGTGATACGATATCGCACGACGCACTCGTGCGTGCTGCACTAGCGGCAGACTGTGACGCTAACCGAGCCATGAACTTCCTGTTCGCGGAATGATGCCAGTATTGTGATGAAAAACTGAAAATATTATTATTAATTTATTTATTGCTTTTAGAGTAATGTTGGTCGGATACTTTTATGCATTTAGTTTTATATTGTAGTAAATGTGCTTGCCAATGATAATGCTTTGTTCTTTTTTAAGATGGACAAAGAATTTGAAATATTTTTTAAATAATCGTGTTTAGATATCAAATTTTTCCTTTCAGAGATAAAAAATAGCAACTTTTTTTCAAGTATTTCAAGTTATTTATCAAATATAAAATAAGAGTTTTATACAAGAATGTATTACATTGAGAGATGTAAAAGTAATACATGTAAAAGAGCATATTAAAGTATTCAGTTTACTTTATTACTTTTAGATATTGTCACATAAAGTTGTTTTTATATTTAAGGTTTTACTTCTCAGTATCTTAAAATAGATCTTGTAAAATATACTTAAAAAGTTGATATTTATTAAATAAATATTGTATTTAATACTGATAATGTAATCCATCAAGCTGTTAGAGAAGTGTAACTGAAGGTTCATATGCTGTATAATTTACTATTTTTTTTGTCATCATCATTTGTAAATTAAACAATTCAGCATTTCATATTATACATAAACCTGCTGAATTTGTAAAAAAGATTTACCTTTCTTTTGAGTTTGGAACAGTCCGTTCAAAGTTTTAATGGCACATTATGCCTCGGAAACGAATGTATTTTTTTCCTTTTTTAGATAGGGCAAACATGAGTTTCATAATGTGTAAATAATGGTTTCAGAGCATATAAGATGATTATCACTTGGAGAAAGTAATTAAAAACTGAATGTGATGTAATTTGTTATGAAAATATGGAAATGTAAAAAAAAACAACTAGTAATTTGACATACTAAACCGCTATGCCTCTACTAAATGCCAAAAAGCAATAGAAGCAAAAATGGTTTTAATATATATGGCCAATGAGTAACTTTTCAAAACTATAACAGGAGATCAAAACTAAAAAGATTTTGAATAATAAAGATAAAAGCATTTCTGAGGCATAATAGGCCTTTAAAGAATGTCAGCATCAAATTACAGAAATTGAGATAGCCAGAGTATAGAGCCTGGTCAGACTGCAAAGATGTACAGGCTGGCCTGGCTATATATTGGTGGCAAAGACTAATCACCTTCCAGCAGGTTGCCACAGGGCTTCCATTAAGTTCTTAGAATACACCAATTAACAGTTTCCATATGAACTACATAAATAACCGAGGTATATCAAGTGAAAAAATACAAGTTGTTTTCCTTACCTTCGAGTAAAATGGCTATCTCTAATGCTAAACAATACAAATTAAGCTGTCTTTAAACCGCTTAGTTTGTTGTGATCTAATGTCCGATTTCAAAATTGATTACACCAATGGAAAGCTTTGGATCTTAGCTACATCACAGTATATATTTCAAAACATCTTTGGACACCAAAGTATTTAAATTAACTTTTAAACCTACCACAAGTTAGACCATTTTACATACGATTTATACAGTTATATACGCAACCGGTTATCTTTACTCGAAAAACTACTGATAAGAATAGCCTGTCTTCTGTTAGTTTGGAAACTGTTTATTGGTGTTTTTTGTAAGTCAGAGACTGCAAACTCTCAAACACTGAGTTACATTATATAGGAAATAAGGAAAAACCAGGACATTTTGGAAATCACAAGCCAAATCAAGAAGTAAATGACCTTCAAACTTCAACTTATGGAAGCTCATGGTTGCCAGGGGAAGTGGCAAGCATCTTTACAGACTTTTTATGTTATTTTAGAAACGTTTTTTTTTAGCTATGGCCTTTATTATCTGTCTTTTTCACAAGTAACTTTGAAGTAAGACCACAATTTAAAATATACATTTATACCAGTTTAATTAATTGTATTGTGTTTTGAGGAAAACCTTTACATGAAAGAGTACTATTTAACATTATTTACATCTTATACCCATACATGATAGATCTGTGTTCAAATCTCCACTAGTCTGCATTATGTTAAAAAAAATGTATATATTATATTGTTAAGAGGTGCAATATCGCATTTATACTTGTAAATGAATAACTGGGTTAGTAATACACCTTCCTGTCTTAATCAGCTCTGAATGTATTTGGATATTTGTATATATTATAACTGTTATGATTGATATTGAATAATATTTAATTAATCTTTTTATACCAGAAAGGGGGCAATATTGAGGATTTAGATATTCACTCTTTAATAACATTTAAACTACTATGCATATGATTGTGGTGAATACATGTAAACTAAATAGTCTTCACGTGGCTTGCATTTTGTGTAAAGTGTCATTGCGTTTTTGTAATGTTCATGTGCAGGATAGGTTTGATGCTTTGGTTAACTGTACAGTCTGTATTGGCACTTTGTAATAATCTTTAAGATGTTTGTTTGTATACCAGAAAGGTGCAATGTTTGTAAATTTGTTACACCTGAAGGCAGGGCTCTTGTAAAGTATTACATCTTTTAAGATGGCTCTTGTAGGTGTGTCTGACATGTAAACATGTCTCTGTAGACAGGTAAAGACAGGTCACCTGTAGACATGCCTCTTGTAGAAAAGTTTGACCTGTAGACATGCCTCTTGTAGAAAAGTTTGACCTGTAGACATGCCTCTTGTAGAAAAGTTTGACCTGTAGACATGCCTCTTGTAGAAAAGTTTGACCTGTAGACATGCCTCTTGTAGAAAAGTTTGACCTGTAGACATGCCTCTTGTAGAAAAGTTTGACCTGTAGACATGCCTCTTGTAGAAAAGTTTGACCTGTAGACATGCCTCTTGTAGAAAAGTTTGACCTGTAGACATGCCTCTTGTAGAAAAGTTTGACCTGTAGACATGCCTCTTGTAGAAAAGTTTGACCTGTAGACATGCCTCTTGTAGAAAAGTTTGACCTGTAGACATGCCTCTTGTAGAAAAGTTTGACCTGTAGACATGCCTCTTGTAGAAAAGTTTGACCTGTAGACATGCCTCTTGTAGAAAAGTTTGACCTGTAGACATGCCTCTTGTAGAAAAGTTTTGACCTGTAGACATGCCTCTTGTAGAAAAGTTTGACCTGTAGACATGCCTCTTGTAGAAAAGTTTGACCTGTAGACATGCCTCTTGTAGAAAAGTTTGACCTGTAGACATGCCTCTTGTAGAAAAGTTTGACCTGTAGACATGCCTCTTGTAGAAAAGTTTGACCTGTAGACATGCCTCTTGTAGAAAAGTTTGACCTGTAGACATGCCTCTTGTAGAAAAGTTGACCTGTAGACATGCCTCTTGTAGAAAAGTTTGACCTGTAGACATGCCTCTTGTAGAAAAGTTTGACCTGTAGACATGCCTCTTGTAGAAAAGTTTGACCTGTAGACATGCCTCTTGTAGAAAAGTTTGACCTGTAGACATGCCTCTTGTAGAAAAGTTTGACCTGTAGACATGCCTCTTGTAGAAAAGTTTGACCTGTAGACATGCCTCTTGTAGAAAAGTTTGACCTGTAGACATGCCTCTTGTAGAAAAGTTTGACCTGTAGACATGCCTCTTGTAGAAAAGTTTGACCTGTAGACATGCCTCTTGTAGAAAAGTTTGACCTGTAGACATGCCTCTTGTAGAAAAGTTTGACCTGTAGACATGCCTCTTGTAGAAAAGTTTGACCTGTAGACATGCCTCTTGTAGAAAAGTTTGACCTGTAGACATGCCTCTTGTAGAAAAGTTTGACCTGTAGACATGCCTCTTGTAGAAAAGTTTGACCTGTAGACATGCCTCTTGTAGAAAAGTTTTGACCTGTAGACATGCCTCTTGTAGAAAAGTTTGACCTGTAGACATGCCTCTTGTAGAAAAGTTTGACCTGTAGACATGCCTCTTGTAGAAAAGTTTGACCTGTAGACATGCCTCTTGTAGAAAAGTTTGACCTGTAGACATGCCTCTTGTAGAAAAGTTTGACCTGTAGACATGCCTCTTGTAGAAAAGTTTGACCTGTAGACATGCCTCTTGTAGAAAAGTTTGACCTGTAGACATGCCTCTTGTAGAAAAGTTTGACCTGTAGACATGCCTCTTGTAGAAAAGTTTGACCTGTAGACATGCCTCTTGTAGAAAAGTTTGACCTGTAGACATGCCTCTTGTAGAAAAGTTTGACCTGTAGACATGCCTCTTGTAGAAAAGTTTGACCTGTAGACATGCCTCTTGTAGAAAAGTTTGACCTGTAGACATGCCTCTTGTAGAAAAGTTTGACCTGTAGACATGCCTCTTGTAGAAAAGTTTTGACCTGTAGGCACACTTTTGAAGTGTGTTACACGTGAAGACATGACTCTTGTAGGAGTGTTTCCTGTAGGCAGGGCTCTTACTTGAGTTTTGTGCCTGTAGGCAGGGTCCTTATAACAGTATTACATTTAGGAATGACTCTTTTTAGTGGTGTTATTCCTTAAAACAGGGTTTTTGTAGTTTTAAAAATGTTACAACCTGTAGGCAGGACACTTGTAGGGTTTTGCACCTTGAGTCGTATATAGTTGGAAATATTATGCATGGTTCATTTTATATTAAATGTTTGATTTGCATGGTATGAAGTGTCTCGATGAATGTTGATGAATTTAGTTATGTGCAATAGGTTAGAAAAGTAATGTTAGAATTGTTGGGGGGAAAAAACACACTACATAAGTTTTCTATGGTATGACCTGTTATGTTTTTCATTATGTATTGTTGATCTTCTAAGAAATATTTTGTTTGTTTTTGATAAATAAAATGTGTTTAACTGTAAACAACAGTTATAAACTATTGTAAAACTATTGTACTCTTTTTGTTTTTCTTTATGAGATTAAAAAAAAAAAAATTAAATATTGTGATCTGAACCTGTGTGCTTTCAAACCCCTATGGTCGGGGGAATAAACATGTCAGCAGTAAAAACAGAAAATATCCCATGTCATATAATGAGTTCATTAGGTGACATAATTTTCTGTCAATCAGTTACAGTTTCACTCTAGCATTATTTGAAAATCCAGTAGAGTATTAATATGAAGCACTATTCATAGCATACCAAGTATGACAGTGGTGTGATTATATACATGCACTTCATATGGATGGTTCTAGTGGTGTAGCATTTACCTGATAGTGGCAAGTTGCCGGTTCAATCATACTGAACCATCATGAAATTATGAACATTGAAGGTTAATTATTCTAGAAGTGGACAATTTGACTTAAGTGAATCACCATTATTAGATAAGGCATTGTGTCTGGATGCCAGTGGATGAGGCAAACCCATCACTATGTCTAAATGAATTGTTTGATAAAGCTATTTTATATAAATATATATATGCTCACTGCTTCACAAAGACCCCATAACTCATGAAATGGAAATAAAGTGGATAACAAGAGCATCGCTAGGCGGAGCATTATATGCCCGAAAGTGATTTTTTTTTTAAATTAAGATGAAGCATTTGTAAGACAAGGGAATTAAATAAAGTATTACCTTCTTCAAATAACAATCCTCCTTTGAAGTTTCAATATTGTGGTCCAAATGGAACTTAAGATATGCCCCGGAAACTGTTTTCAGTTATAAGGTAATAGTGACTTTGACCTTGTGACCCCAAAATCAATAGGGGTCTTCTACCCAATATGGACAATCATACTATGAAGTTTAAACACAGTTGGCCAAATGAAACTTAAGTTATGTTCCGAAAACTGTTTTCAGTTTTAAGGTAACAGTGTCCTTGACCTTTGACCTTGTGACCCCAATATGGACAATCATCCTATGAAGTTTGAATATTGTGGGCCAAATGGAACTTAAGTTATGCTCAAGTAACTGTTTTCAATTTCTAAGTAATAGTGACCTTGACCTTTGACCCCAAAATCAATAGGGGTCTTGTACCCAATATGGACAATCATCCTATGAAGTTTGAACACTGTGGGCCAAATGGAACTTAAGTTATGCTCCAGAAACTGTTTTCAGTTTTAAGGTCATAGTGACCTTGACCTTGTGACCTCAAAATCAATAGGGGTCTTCTACCCAATATGGACAATCATCCTATGAAGTTTGAACACTGGGCCAAATGGAACTTAAGTTATGCTCCGGAAACTGTTTTCAGTTTTAAGGTCATTTTGACCTTGTGACCCCAAAATCAATAGGGGTCTTCTACCCAATATGGGCAATCATCCTATGAAGTTTGAATATTGTGGGCCAAATGGAACTTAAGTTATGCTCCGGAAACCAAATTGCTAACGGATGGACAGACAGACGGACGGACGCCAGGGGGTATAACATAATATGCCCGAAATTCTTTCGGGCATATAAAAAAGGATAAAACCAACACAAGCAAAGTATTATTATGCATAAATGATATTTTCAAGTAAATTACTCACAATTCCTCTTCGGTCAGATTTTAAATTTACAAACCTCTTCAAAAGGTATTAAAAGGATTTATCATAAATTTAGAACAAAGTTGACAGTTGAATATTTTATTATCAATTTCATCAATATGAAAAATACATTTTTTATCTTAATAAATCATAATTGATATGTAAATACGAAAACATGCTGACAAAAGTCAGTCATTACATTAAATAATCTGTACAAAATATCTCCATATTTTCACTATACAAAAACACTTGCATGCATCAATGATAAAAACTATTAAGTAGAAGTATATGATTCAAGAAAAAAGAAAAAGAACGTCAAGTCATTTAATATGAGCGGTGATAAATGACGTGCCTACGGTACTAGTATATAAAGTCTGTCCCAGTGGCACATCGGTACAATCGGAGCAGGCCCGAAACTGATAATTTCTTTTTTCACCCTACAAAACTGTCAGAAAGGACTTACTTCTTAATATATCATCAAAGAAAACAAGTTTTATTTACTTCATTGCTTTAAAGAAGGATAAAGGAAATCTAATCTTAATATCATTTCTGTATAAAAAATGAAAACAATGACAGCACTTCTGATATAAATGAAACTTTATGAACAATTATACTGTTATCTTAAAATGTTTTAGCTTAATTTCTCCATTTCACTGTTTTATCAGACATACCTGAGTTTTAATCTTCAGAAAAGCTACATTGAGTGGATAGATTGAACAAAAAATACTTATTGAAGTTATTGCCACAAAGCAGTCAACATCTTAATATGTCGGAACAATCACAATTTTCTCCATGGAAACCACATTACCAACTAGAAATATGGTATGATTAAAATAACAGACACAGCTTGATTTCATGTGACATTTAAGTATATTTTGAAAAACATGATACATCTCCATGAATATTGAGCTATTAAAATCAATACTGATTTTTGAATGGATTTCAAGAATTATTATTGATAATTTCAACACTCGGTTATTTTCTGTGAATTAAGGAAACATCTATGATCAACATAAAATTTGAGCCGCGTTCTGACAAAACCAACATAATGGGTTTGCAACCAGCATGGATCCAGACCAGCCTGCACATTCTCGCAGTCTGATCAGGATCCGTGCTGTTCGCTATCGATTTCTCGCTGTTCGCTATCGGTTTCTCTACTTGTTATAGGGTTTGTAAGCAAAAAGCATGGATCCTGATCAGACTGCACGGATGCGCAGGCTGGTCTGGATCCATGCTGGTTGCAAACGCATTATGCTGTTTTTGTTGTGACACAGTTCAAATGACTTATGATAAATTAAAAGTCCAATTTTGATTACAATCTGCTTCTTAATGATACTACACCTTAATGTAAAACACAAAAAGACCTAACCTTGAGTATAACTGCTTTAAAGTCATGTCCATATTGATGAGGTCAGGCTATATATACATATATACAGATTAAGAACTCTTACTCACTAACTTCATGCATTACTTGAATTTATTTCTGTAATAATAAATTTACGCCATGGGAGAACCAAATTTCATTTGATACGAGTTTAAATCCTAAATATTCAATGCCAGTGTCATTTTGCCAGTAGGATTTGGGATCTTAGAAGATTTGTACAAGAGTCAAAGGTGAAAGGCAATGACCAAAATATGCATACACAATAACAAATATATTAGTTCTGACAAGTAGGCAATGTAAATATATTACACATGTATTCATACCTATATCATGTCCTTTAACTACAAAAAAAATGTATACCACCATAGACCTATATATTATAATATCACCTCTTGATTAAACTACATATTGAATAATAATTTTGAAGAAACAGAAAATATGAGACAGTTTAACAAAATGTGTTTTGGTACTCAATAAAAATAAATAAGACTTGAAGGTAACTTTTTGATAAAAAGTCAATAGAGGACCACAAAGAAAAGTGGCAAATTGAAAAACATGTTATTCGAGGTTTTATCTCAACCCTTTTGTTATGTATGCTATTATGTCTTGATTATGATTGTTGTTGTTTGTTTTTTTTCAACCTCATAATGTACCTCTCTCAAGTTGTAATTATCTAAATGTACTTTCTTTCAGATCTTACAATAAATAATACAGTGATATAACTTCATTCAATGTACAATTTTGCACTATTTAGAGAGTAAAGCTTTATTAAAGAGACAGATTTATGTACATAAAGAAAAGATTGATGACATCTTCTTAATTCATGCAATGCCGGTACTGAATCAGACAGCAAAGCCATTGCCACCAGTACATGCAGTATAGTACCAGGCCAGCCTGAACATCCATACAACCTGACCATGCTCTATACTGTTGGCTGCCTGAAAATTAGTATTGTTATACTGACATCCCATAAAGCTTGAATGGACTGTTCCAAATTCACAGCTGGGCAAGTCCATTATATAAATTCAGTAGGGTTTGGGTCAATAAATGACTGACGCAAGTATTCATTTCACTTTACAATCATACTTTCCAAAATACTAGTATCTGGTGTGGTATTTACATCTGTGTGTATTTATAAATAGTGAAAATCAGTGCTGATATAAAGAAGTGTCAACAGTAACATTCTATTCAGTAATGCATGATCTAGTAATTGACTAAATATACAATGTACATCATTTGAAACATCCATTCAACAATAAAGGCCGTCTTTATATTTGCTAATTGTGTTAGAAAAACACAAAGGCTTTTTAGCTAGAACTCAATGAATATTGAAGGAATGATTAACTGAAAGCATTTAGAATTATAGGACACCCTACGTAATTTTCACCCCGTGGTCAGACTGGAAAAGGTTATTATTATCATGACTCATGATTTATTGTGTAGATCAACAATGGCTTACCCCTGCCCCGAAATGTTAAAATTTACTTCTTCAACTGTACAAATAACTACAGAATATTCAATTCAGCTCTGTATTTGAAATGAAAGGAAATGATCAGTGAAGGTTAAGTACTGTATAACATAATAGCATACAACATTATGAAATTAGTTCTGTTTCACTTCCCCAACAATCGTGTATTAACTTACATATCTCACATAGTACATTAAGGAAATACCAAAATATTTCAATACCGAAAGCATTACAAAAACAGCTATACATACATGTATATAAAATGACTTATTATTATAAATTCATTACATATATTACTAACAATGGAAATGATCCTCAGATGTATAAACCAATCACACTAATCTAAAAAAACATATAATCTAAAACAAAACAAAAAATATGTCTGCATAACTAAACATTTTATTTACAAATACATTATGTATATATAAAAATATTTTTTATATCACCATGGTTTTATTCACTTTATTTGGTATAAATTATGCATAAATTTGTTCCCTTGGCAACATCGTGGATTACTCCTCAACATCTGACAAAATTCAAAACAGAAATCTTGTAGCATAGCAACAACTTAAATCTTTGTCAATATCAAAACTTGCACTGATGTTTTCAATCCAAGAAATATATCCGTTTTACTTCAAATCTAAACAGATATTATTGTGCATGATTCTTTAAGCAGTGCATGCCTCCAGATGAGCCAAAATATTTCAAGAAAATCAATCCTGAGAAAAATGTAATGAACTTTTAAGAAAATTAGAAAGATTCAAGATAAAAATAATTATCTTCATGTAATGTGCAACTATATTTGTAACAAAGTAAGAGCTATTTTTGCATACTTTAACCTCATTTTGGTAATAAATTAGTTGCAAGTGCTGTTACAATGTGTAAATTATTTTCTTTGTTCACTAGACAATATTTTAATTTTTAATACATTTTCAAAATTTTTTTATGAAAATAATTTTATGAAAATTGCAGGAATCTGGAGGTGTGCTGCTTTTAAAATAAAATTTATAAACAGTGAAATTATGTTGTTTCTATAATCTTGTGGTTGATTCTTGAAAGAATTGTATCTGTTATTTAATTTACTGGAAATTGTACATACCGGTACACAGAATAAAATGTTCCAGCACAAAATTTTATACTGATATTTATTTTAGGGTGTCAACCATTTAGCAATGATTTTGTGCATGCACCATTCACTCTAGGAAATAATACAGACATATTTCTTTCATACAGATATTTTAGAACTATCATGTTTCATAAATCAAAACATAATTTTGTAAACTACAGACACCAGGTATGTCTTTATCCACTTTATAATTTGGGCCCCAGTGTAATTCTGCATATATAAAAAAACAATACCCCTGAAACAATGATTCTTTTCGATGACATGTTTTTGTATTCTTTCAAAACAAGAAATCAGAACCCTGAAGATAATTATGAAGAAAAAGTTTGATTAATCTTCATTCTCACAAATTTATCCAGTGATAGTTAGTTAGTTTATACAAATTTATTTTAGTTTGTGTTCGAAGCTATAAGCTTTTATAGTTAGTTGTCATGGTTGTCAATTACTATAATCTTACAAAGCTGGTTTATATTTATTTATTTTGGCCACATATAGGAGTGTCTATCTTATAACATCCACCATATTTGTATACCGGATAATATTGAAAGTGTAAAGGAGCAACAATTTAAGAATTTCAGTTATTTCTCTTTATGCTACGAGGTGTCTTGTCTTGATAATTATATTCCCTCAATTAAAATAATTCACACTTGCAACCATCTCAACTATTAATCAAATAATAAATATAAGTCATTTACTATTTATAACATCAAGAGATCAGATCTATCAGTTAATCATAAATAGACAAATTTCATTCTTGTCATAACAAATAATCAATAATAGTTAAAGTAAGGTAGAATATAAAAAAATAATGCTGTCTCACAATTATTAAAGACATATTTCATTGTATTTCCCAAAAATCAATTTTCAAAAAAATTACCCTTCTCAATTTATTTTTAAAAAAAATAAATGGTTACCCAAAAAGAGGGAATTTTATTTTTTCAATAATTTATTTTTCTATCAAAAAAAATTTTTTTATATAACAAAATATGAAATTTTCCCTTTATCAATTTCAAAAATAAGTAAAATTGGGGGTTCTAAGGAAATACCCAAAAAAGGGTTCTCCTTCCCCTGGAAAATCTCCAAAAAAATTTTCTACGTTTTTGTCCCAAACCCGTTTTTTAACAATCAACAATTTTTTGGTTTTTTTTAAATGCCCGCCAACTTTTGGGCTTTTAAAATAAAAATTTTGTGAGGCCCCATTTTTTTATTAGCTGGATATGGGGAGAATTTTTTTACCCCCGAGCTTTTTAATCCAAAAAGGCAACCCCAAATTTTGGGAAAGGGGTAAAACCAGAAAGTTTCCAGGATCCAAAGGGCCCGTTGCCCAATATTTTCCAAATGGTTAATTTTTCATTTCACATGGGTTAACCTAAAACTTCTAAAAGTCTTCTATATGAAACATATCTGGGCGCTGTCTTCAAATTTTATTTGAAAATAAGAAAAGGGGAAACCCGCAAAGCAAAAACCCCAAGGGCTAATTTGAACATTTATTCTTATTTTAAAAACTGTTTGCAGCGTAACTTTCTTGGACAACCGCTTTTCGAAGGACCCCAACTATGAATATGTATTGCAAAAATGAGGACAATATGACCGGGATTTTATAAGGTAATCGTCAATGGAAGAACCCAGGTTTCAACAGTTGTTTTTACAACACCAGGAGTTTATATCCTTTTCCAAAAAACTTTAGAAAGTTTATTTTGTATAAAACTGTTGTATTATAAACTATCAAACAATTTGAACACTTTCAAGAGCAGAAACGACATCATTAGAATCGCAACCATTTTGGCTCATCATTGTATACGAAAACACTCCTCCAAAGAGTTGTCATAGTCTCATAACAAAAGATTTTCATACAAAACAAAATGCTGAAAATATATATGTTATTTTTCTTCTCCTTGGAATTACAATAATCCAACAGCTTGAGCCTCATTATACTGGTAAAATATAATTCTGCGAAAAAAAACTGTCGTCACACGAATGATGAGAATCCTGGCAGGGGCGCCCGCGACCCAGCTGTGTTATTAAGCATAATTTGTCCTCCATTCAAACTGAATGCATAATGACTACTTTCAGCCTCACTGTCAGTATACTGATAGGCATTGAAAGAAGAGTTATTTTGGTTTTGCCAAGAATTGTTATTTGACAATCCCCGATCCGGTAGATCCGGTGCTCGGCTTGTGTAGGGATGCTTTGGAATTGGAGGTGGGGCCGCTGTGGCACCTTCGGAGGGAAATGGATTTCTAAGGGGCCCAATGTAAAATGGGGGGGAGGGGGAAGTTTGGGGGGGGGGGGGGAAAGAGGAAGATCTAAGCTGTAAATCTTAAATCACGGGCCCTTTCTAAATTTTGCCTAAAAATTTTAAGGGAAGGAAATTTATTTTTCCCAATTTGGGTTTTTTTTACATTTTTCTCTAAAAAAGCATAAATTTTGTATCTCTTGTAATGATGTTTTCAAAGATAGGATAAAAAAATCTGCGGCCAATGTCACATATTTCAAATCAAACAAGCAAAATATCAAAAGATATATTATGCACTTTTAAACCTTCAATGCATTCAAAAACAAAATTTAATCACCATTTAATCAACATATATTTTTTACAAAGATTTACACGCAATCAAAAAAAAATTGGAAAGAAATAGCCCTCGATGAATCCCCATTCTAAAGGGTTTTTTCGTACACTACTGGCTTTCGTCATCAATCAGGTAGGGGGGTTTGGACCTGATGCCTGATCACGCACTAAGCCACACGGCTGGGCTTGGTCGGGAGGAACATTTAAATATAGAAGCAATAATCAGCAAAAATTTTACAATCCTTTATCAAAAAGGCAGGAAATTTTTTCCCTTTCCATATTCCCACTCATTTTTCTCCTTTATGTAAAATGGAGTAATTTTACAGTTAACTATTAAAAACTATACAACTTAAGTACAATAGAAAACTGGGGGGGAAAGATAACTTCGGCGGGTTGAAAAACTCGCTTTTTATAATAAATCGATTTTATGGTTTTTTTAAATCAAAATCAAGCTCACCATCCTACACCCTTTGGAATTCGAAAATATTGAAAAATTTTTTACAATTTTTGGTAACTTTTAAAAAAATAACACAGATTTTTACCGTTTTTTTACAAAACACGCCTAAAAAAAGGGGGAACCCATTTCCAGTGAAAAATGCTCTTTTTGGGGCCTGCCGGGGGTACTTAATATTACCGAACGTAAAGCAGACGACTTTTTTAAATTTTGTACATTTTGTCTTGCTAACTAAGAAAAAGGCTGTTTTTCACAATTGTAATTTTTTAAAGGGAATGGGAAAACGATTTTAATTGCCCTTTTAATTTTAAGGTATGATCCCAAAAAAATTCCCCCTCGTAACAAGAAAAAAATAAATTGAATCAAATTTTTAACTACATTTTTCTTTATAGAATAAAAGATATCAGGTTTTTTTTACGTAAAAAAATTTTTTTTTGGGTTACATAGTACGGCAATTTTAAATATCTTTTATCATAGAATTCATTTTTATAACGAATGCTAAAACAATTTTTTGGGGGAACAAATTTTTTATTTGACATAATGAACACAAAGAAAAAATAAATGTCTATAAACATGTTTTTACTTTTAACTTACTCATTTAAGAAAAAAAAAAAAGGCCGGAAATTATCTACTCAGCACGTAAAAATACCTTTTACGTACCCCTTTCCCGGGTCTCTAAAAAATTCCCGTTATGTTTTTCCAAAAATAAATTTATGGGGATACCGGAAAAATTTAAGGCGGGTTTATTTTGGTAAAATTTATCAAAAACTAAACAAAAAATAAATATGCCCCAAAAACACTGATTTTTGGCCGATTTTTATCTCCCAAACCAGTAGTAAAAATAATGAAAAAAATTTTTACTAAAAGGGTTTTATATCAAATATCTTAACAAACTTTTTACGAGACACCTAAATCAAATATCCCAAATATTTAAAAAGACTGAAAAGAAATTCTTTATTCTAATTTACCCTTGCATATATATTATTAACGGATCCATTTCTGATTCCAGCAAACTTCTGCCGTCTGCTGTGCGTGGATTGTCTCCCCTGAGTCATCTCGAAATTACTGAAACCTCCATCCTCAGGTTCCAAAGATGGTGTTAGATTTGAAGTAGAGGACAGGGTTGTACCTTTCTGTCTTTTTTCTATATTTAAAAATACAAGAACTAGTATAAAATGGCAGGAAAAATGAAAGCTAAGAAATCATTCTGTATATCAAAGTCATGTTAAACACACTCTAACTTTGTACAGGAGTTAGCGTGCACTTAAGGACCTTAAACCTGACAAAGACACCTATTGTACTTTATGAATGTCACCAGAACATAATTATGCATGCTACCGATGTGACCAGTGCAGACCAAGATCTGCTAGCACATCTTTGCCATTTAAACATGGTCGGCACTGTTTGCTATTCAGGCAATAAATATTTTTGAAATTTCACCTAAAAATGATAAATTTCTCTATCCATATTTAAATTTTAAAGATGGTCAAGTCCATGTAAAATATTAAGTGTTCACGATAAATATTAAACATGTAAATATGAAGTGAAGCAAAAGTTTGTAATATTAATCCTATTCTTCATCATAGAACTTAAACATTTGTGTACACAGAACAAGCACTTAACAGTTACCGTTCACCAGCAATACCTAATACGCTGAAATACTTAAAGTACAATATATTTAGAGAACCAGTGGGTTTAATTTTTTTAAAAATTTCTTTCTATTTTTTTTTCCCATTTCGAAAATAGGGCCAAAACATTAAAAAAAGGGATATAACCAAAAGTAATTTACAATAACCCCCTGCTAGGAAACAACAAAAAACCCAGGAACCAAAGGGCCTTGGGAAAAAGGAATTTCTTTTTTGCCTTTTTGCCTTAAAATCTTAAATGAAAACAGAAATTTGTTTTTGAAAAATCTATCTGATCTGTTTCACACTATGGATCAATTTACCAAAATTTTGTCATAAAACTGATTTTTGGGAAAAAAAAAAAACAATTTTGGACATTAAAGTGTTTTGCCCCAAGGGACAAAAATTTTTTTCTGTGAATTTCTGGGGTTTAAATCTTTTGAAAAAATGTAAAAAATAAAATTAGTTTAAACATTTAAGAAAATAAATTTTTTCAAATTTTTTTTTTTCAAAAAGCATTTTTGTAGCAATACATACTTGGAGAAACAGTTGCGGGAGTTCTGAATTCCTGTGATGGTTCACTGTATGGACTCATACCATAATCATTCAGAGCAATCACACGTAAAACATATGTGGTGTCTGGATTAAACTGTAACAAATTAATTTCAGCCCGTGGCTGTGAACCGATCTGTTTAACAGGTGTCCATTGATTTACATCTGAAATACAAGTAATCAATCCATCAATTAATCAATCACTAAATCAATCAGTTAATTCATTACTTAATTTATTACACAGTTAGGTAATTCAGTAAATAACTTTACAAAAGTTTTGTTCATTAGTCATTATATATTTGAGCGTCACGACAAAACCAACATAATGGGTTTGCGACCAGCATGGATCCAGACCAGCCTGCGCATCCGCCCAGTCTGATCAGGATCCATGCTGTTCGCTTACCAACTCTATTACAAGTAGAGAAACTGATAGCGAACAGAATGGATCCTGATCAGACTGCTCGGATGCAGACCAGCCTGCGCATCCGCGCAGTCTGATCAGGATCCATTCTGGTCGCAAACGCACTATGTTGGTTTTGTCATGACGTGGCTCAATTGGTGTTTCAGTGAAATATGTCCTATCACATAAAGCATTTAGGTCATTAACTTTTACTTTTATATTGCTCAATCAAATTCTCTGCGTTTCTAAGTATTACCTGCACTTATTCCATAGACTGCATAAAAAAAAACAAGAAAATAAACCAAATAAAATAAACAAATTCATGATAATTCAACTTTTTTTTTAAAAAAATTAAAATTTCCCGGTTTAAAAACCGGGGAAGTTTTTTTTTTGTTTTTTTAATTTTACTTAGTAATACAGGGAAACTTTAAAAATAAAATATATGGAATATGCTCGGCTACCCAAACTGAAAATAAAAATTCTGGGTTTTCAAAAGTTTTTACCCCGTTATGACTTTTTTTTTTAAAAAAAATTTTTTGTCCTTGATTTTTGTATTAGTAGTTTTTAAAAAATTTCCTTTCTAGATAATTCCACAAGGCAAAGTATTTTTATAGTAATGAGAAATTTTGTCTATGAAATTGGGGCCGTTTTTTCAGGACAAAACCCCAAAAAGTTTCGTTTGCGACCCAAAACATGGATCCCAAACCAGCCTGATCAGGATCCAATTTCTGTTTTGCTATCAGTTTCCTCCCAAATATAATAGGGTTTGTAAGCAAACAGCAAAACCAGCATTTGGATCCTGAAATCAGACTGCACGGATGCGCAGGCTGGTTTTTTTCTGGGGGGGAATTTTTTTTTTTTTTTTTCCCCCATGCTGGTCGCAAACACATTACGTTGGTTTTGTCATGGTGTGGCTCAAATACTTCTTGTTAAAAAGAATGTAAACTAATTTCTTTTCCTTTTATAACCTATTTACAGACAAGCTGTAATAAAGTTTTTTGTTGTAATAGTCAGCCTAAAAGAAAACAAGCAAATAATTGCATAAACGGAAATGTAAGGTAATCTAATAACAAAATATATACTACCCATTAAATGGAGAGAAATAATACATTAGGTGGGGAAATTTGGGTTGGGAAAACTTACACAAACACAAAGGGTGGTGGGGCAACGTGCATGATGAAAACCAATGATTAATATTGTCATTGTCAAAAATGTGGGTTTTTCGGGATTCATAAACTCATAATATAAAAATATCCATGCAAAATATACATTGCTATAGGAAAGGATGGTGAAAGCAAAAACATGAGACTAGGCAATTAGTCAAAATGTTGTATGATTTGTTGTACTGGCTATGATGATGTATGACCAATGTTACATGATACATTGTGAAGACTATGATGACAAATGTTTGATGCAACTATTATATGGATATGTCTATAAACATAACTGACTAGACAAGCATAATAACATGGTGCATTCCAACATGAGCCTGATACTTACAGTCCAAATTTCTACGATTTCGTCGACCTAGAAATTGTTTTGATAATATGTTATCATAATTCAACCTAATTCTTTTGCCACACAAACAATGAAAAGGTCATATTTTGACATTTAATCTTAAATAGTAGAGTAACTAATAGTGGAGACTTGCTTCACTGCATATTATTATTACTTAGGTCATGAACTGGTATTAAAGTAGAATCATCAACTTTACACTAGCTTAAATTAGACAGCTTACTATTCATTAGGAATAAGAAGTATCTGGCAAAACTGGATGATATAACAGAGTAATACAAGTGCTATGAAGTCAAACAATTCAACCATTTCACAAAATAAACCACCAAAATTTGTTTTACTAATTCCCTAACAAAACTATGAATATTATTGACATTGAATAAAATACATTTTATTTTCCCTTTTTTTTTCTCAATACAACATAGGAACTTTAAGCATCAAATCAATGAAGCATCACTAAATGGTTCCAATGTGTGACCCCATAATTTCAGTGGCATGAGACACGAGTGAAATATCTTGGGTCATTTCATGTGTAGACCTCAGCCCATACATTGTTCTACATGTACCTACCAACTTGTTTAGCTTGTATAAGATGTCCGTATATATCAGCTGCACCTGATGACCCTGAGTCCCAGACTAGAGTCAGTTTCTGTTTATTAGGATTCATTGTTGTAGTCAATCTAGTGGGAGCATCTGGTGAACCTAACAAAAAAATAAATTGATATGTCATTATGATATATTATAATAAAATAATTCATTAGCCATCTCTGTTTCAACATCTGATTATTAGACATGCCACTGTTTTTTTTTTACTACAATTGCACATACTTAAACATATTGGTAGTAAATAGCCAGTATTTAAAATTGTTCTTATCACAACTGATTAAGACGAAAAATGAAAAAAAATAAATAAAATGTAACCAAAAGTTTTACAGAAGGTATTTGTTAATTGCTATATTAAGTCCAAAAAGAAAATATTTCAAGCTGTAAGTCTGGGCCAATATAGATAGGCAACTGTCCATCATCAACAGGTAGAGAAACAGGTAAGCTCCTCCATATATCATTGTATCAGCTATCTTTCAATTCAATGTATACAGTATACCTGCTTAGTGTAATTGTAAACAATCTTAAAGCAGTATGATGTAGATGTATCATAAAATCACCCAACCACTTACTTTCCAAAAACTAGATGTATTGTGTTTTTATTTTTCACATCAATTACATATTGAGCGTTGACCACAAAACTGCAGTAACTTATATGAAATAAAGAAGGACTTACAACAGTCTTGCAGTCATTCCTTGAAAATTTATGCAAATTGTAGGAGAGCATAATGCTATGCAAACATAATATTTACAAAAGAAACAAAAACAAACAACATATTAATGAAAATAGACATTTTTTTATATCACTCATATTACCTGGCTGTGGTCCAACTGTCACATTTTGGTCCATTCTCTCTCCCTGACCGATGGCAGTTCTAGCTGATATACTGAACAGATAGGTGACATTCTCTCGTAAATCCTTTATGTTTAACAGGTTATAGCTGCCTGACACATTAAACTTCACCAGTTTACTTCCACCTAAAGAGGAAAACATAAGGGTGAACTCATACATGAGTAAAACTGGTTGTTCAAGTTTGATAAAAAGTATCTCTAACAAAACATTACAGAATGTGAAATTAATAGAAACAAGATATGTTTGTAAAACATGTATGCCCCCATTAGTCATTTAGCCATGTGATCAGGTTATTATGCATGACTTCTGAACCAGTGAACAAAAAATTAATAAGGGTTATCTACTGGTCATGACTAGTCACAAGGTATTAATTATTGTGACCCCATAGGTTGTGTGCAGCAATTTAAGTTATTAAAAATCTTACCAAAAAAATATGCATAAATTTTATGAATCATTTAGGCCTCATTAATGACAGCCAAGTTGTTATATTACATATTAAGACCTTCAAATGTGTATACCAAAAGCATTTTTAGTTTAATATAAAAATATCAACCAAGGCAACTTGAGTTGTTGAGTTATTGGTCAGAAACCATCTTAAAGCACAAGGTCAATTTGACACTGACCCCTTGACCCCAAAATCAATAGGGGTCATCTACTGGTCATGACCAATCACCATACCAAGTTTGAAGTTCCTAGGCCTAAGCATTCTTTAGTTATTGATCGGAAACCGTTTTTACCTACACGGTTAATGTGACCTTGATCTTTGACCCCTTGACCCAAAAATCAAAAGGGGTCATCTACTGGTCATGACAAATCACCATACCAAGTTTGAAGTTCCTAGGCCTAAGCGTTCTTTAGTTATTGATTGGAAACCATTTTTACTTACAAGGTCAATGTGACCTTGACCTTTGACCCCAAAATCAATAGGGGTCATCTACTGGTCATGACCAATCACCATACCAAGTTTGAAGTTCCTACAGTACGCTCACCGCGGGTTTTGCTTTTTCCGCGATACCACCGCGGACGATTTTTTTTTATCGCGGACAAACGCGGGGGTTCGTCCGCGATGAGAAGCCTAATTTCCCCGCGATCCCCGGTGTTCAGTTGTTTCCACCGCGGACAAAATTCTGACGACCATTCTTCATTTATCGATAAAATCAGTCACCCGTTTCCCGCGGGGGAACGCCATGGTCAGTTGGTCAGTATAAATTAACCTCCAAAAATAATAGACGTTTTATTATTTTTTAACGTCATCTTTTTTACACAATGACTTGAAAATTGATCACAATCGTCTCCTTAAATGTTATTATACGTTAAATTATTTGAACGGAATTTGAAATAAAAATAAACACTAATATTTACGTCTTCCAAACAACAAACTACTAAAACAACAAGAACTGTCGGAGGACAGTAACGCTCGACTATTCGAAAATTTGTCACAAGGGTGTTTCATTGAGTATAATAATGCTTACCTATATGAATACATAAAATTGTCCGAAAAGGTACAAACTCTTCAAGTTTCAATACATTCCCTTCAGTAGTTATGGAGATACAAGCTTACATGCAAAAACTTAACCAAGAATTCATGAGTCGAAAAAGGGGCATAATTATGCAAAAAAGCAAATCAGTGTAATGGGACTTGTACCAATCATCTTAGATAATCACAGAGACCAAGTGTGTGAAGTTTCAATCCATTCCCTCTAGTAGTAATGGAGATACCAGCTTACACGCAAAAACTTAACCAAGAATTCCTAAGTCGAAAAAGGGGCATAATTATGTTAAAAAGCAAATTAGAGTTATGGGACTTGTGCCAATCATCTTAGATAATCACAGAGAACAAGTTTGTGAAGTTTCAATCCATTCCCTTCAGTAGTTATGGAGATACCAGCTTACATGCAAAAACTTAACCAAGAATTTCTAAGTCGAAAAAGGGGCATAATTATGTAAAAAAGCAAATCAGAGTTATGGGACTTGTGCTAATCATCTTATATAATCACAGAGAACAAGTGTGTGAAGTTTCAATCAATTCCCTTCAGTAGTTATGGAGATACCAGCTTACATACAAAAACTTAACCAAGAATTTCTAAGTCGAAAAAGGGGCATAATTATGAAAAAGAGCAAACCAGAGTTATGGGACTTGTGCCAATCATCTTAGATAATCACAGAGAACAAGTGTGTGAAGTTTCAATCCATTCCCTTCAGTAGTTAAGGAGATACCAGCTTACATACAAAAACTTAACCAAGAATTTCTAAGTCGAAAAAGGGGCATAATTATGAAAAAAAGCAAATCAGAGTTATGGGACTTGTGCCAATCATCTTAGATAATCACAGAGAACAAGTGTGTGAAGTTTCAATCCATTCCCTTCAGTAATTAAGGAGATACCAGCTTACATACAAAAACTTAACCAAGAATTTCTAAGTCGAAAAAGGGGCATAATTATGAAAAAAAGCAAATCAGAGTTATGGGACTTGTGCCAATCATCTTAGATAATTACAGAGAACAAGTGTGTGAAGTTTCAATCCATTCCCTTCAGTAGTTATAGAGATACCAGCTTACATACAAAAACTTAACCACAGGGACGCCGACGCCGACGCCGACGCCGACGCCGACAAATGGGTGACTGCATTAGCTCGATTATTCTGCGAATAGTCGAGCTAAAAATGAAAATAAACTTCAACAGTTGATACAAACTTCAAAACATATACATTACGCTCACACCTGTAATTAGATAAATCAAAATATCATTTAATGTATATTTTGGTGAAATAAACGCTTTCTTTTAATGTTCCAAATAAAATATAAGACTTTATGATCAACATGCAAATAAACAGAAACAGTAAAACGCATCTGACAATTGAAAGAGACGTCCTGGAATATTGCCTGAATAAAAATTGTTGAGGGTTACGTTTTCAAAGTTTTTAAATAAGAAACAAAAGCTGGCATATAAATTGTTGTAGTATCTTTTTCATAAATGTCATATGCCGAATTTTTCATTATTTGACTTCAAGTTTCTCACTACCATGAAGTTGCGACGACAATGATTTATTTTCTTAATGTCGAATACATATTATACATTACCCAACACAATAACAAGAAGAAGAACAAAAAAAACACTGCATTTGTACATGTACTTTATTACAACAAAAAAGAAAAGAAAACAAAACAAATTTTACATATAGTTACATGTTATATGTACAGTACATGTTACAGTACATGTACATACGTATACTGATGTTAAAATACAGTAATTAATTTTTAAAATTTAAGGTTTCCACCGCGTTGACCGGTGTTTGACCTGCGCGTTCCTCCGCAATTTACCACTGCGTTCCGCGGGGGAAACGGTTTCAGTCGCCGATTTATGTCCGCGGTGGTGAAAATTTTCTGTCCCGCGGACAATATCTAAGCAAATTTTCGTCCGCGGTAAACCTCATCCGCGGGGTCACGCGGGTTTTGAAAAAGTCGCGCTGAACGTACTGTAGGCCTAAGCGCATGGGTGAAAGTTGGAAATTTCAAAAATCCTGAATTAAGCAGTTTTTCTATAGTTGTACATAACAAATAGAAGGCTTTCAGGAGACTGAAAATCCTGAACTTCAGGAATAATCCTGAAAACTTTCACCATTGTAAGCGTTCTTTAGTTATCATTCGGAAACCATTTGGTCTACGGACCGACGGACCGACAAATGCAAATCAATATAGCCTCTCTTCTTTGAATAATAATAATTCAATTCAAGCTTACATAAATAAACAAGAATTTAAAACATCAAACTTATTTCAGTCTTGTCCTATGTGAATTTTTCTACATATTTAACTAAGTTGCAATAAAAAATAATTATTCTTTACAAAATCATTTTTCTAAAATTCAATGCCATGCTATATGATACAATATCTATTAAGTACAACTGTATGCTTACTTTACTATGTTTATCATAAACTGTGACATATATCAATTAACATATATCAATAAGTAAACTTACTAGCAGAGTTCTGTTCCAGGTATGACAGTTCATAGTTGACAATTCTGCCATTAGGTTTAAGTGGGGGCTCCCAATTAACATCCAGGGACATGAATGTTACATTCCAAAACTTCAAAGAGGCCGGCTTTCCAGGCACTGTAATAACAAAGTTGCATTAATCATAATTTGTTATGGATCTAATACCTAATCATATATCATTGGACAGTAATCATAATCATTCATTCCTGATTTTGTACCAAGCTTTTCTATGTTCTCAACCAAATAACTGTAAAAAAATCTTCATATCAACAATGTTCAATTAGATTTACCTGATTAAATACAACATAAATAGAGGATATTGAATGAGTGTCTAGAATCAATACTAAATTTATACAAAAAGTTCAATAAATTTGGAATATAATATATGTGAATATAACATTCTATTGATCAAATACCCAAAATAACAAGAGCCCGGTTTGAGCTGGGTGATGCTCCCCGAATAGGTTTTGGACTTAGGAAAGTACACCTCTTGTAGTTTCAAAGTTATGTCCCTGGAAAAAGTTCAAAGTGCAATATTTCCAAAATTAGGAAAGGCAGAGTTACTGTTCTTTCCACTGCACTTCTAATCACTGTTATCTATCAACTTACAAAGTTTCTTGTTGATATCTCTTATGGTTTCCGAGTTATGTTCTGGACAAATTAAAAAAGTAAAAATAAACAAATGGCAATAACTCCAGAATTATAGGCAAGGCAGAGTTATGATTCTCGTGCACTGCACATTTACCCATTGAGATACATCTACCTACAAAGTTTCATGTTGATATCTCTTATAGTTTTACAGCTATGTCCAGTAAAAGATTTTTCTAAAAGGGGAGATAATTCAAAAATAAGGCTTAACAGAGTTATGTTTTTTTTTGCACTGCACTTCTACTCAATGAGATTTATCTACCTACAATGTTTCATCTTGATATCTCTTATAATTTTAGAGTTATGTTCCGGACAAAGTTCAGTGTTAAAATTAACAAAGGGCAATAACTCCAAAATTAGGACAAAAAGAGTTATTGTTCTTATGCACTGCACATCTACCCATTGAGATCTATTCACCTACAAAGTTTCATGTTGTTATCTCTTATAGTTTTACAGCTATGTCCAGTAAAAGATTTTTCTAAAAGGGAGAATAATTCAAAAATAAGGCTTAACAGAGTTATGGTTCTTTTGCACTGCACTTCTACTCAATGACATCTATCTACCTACAATGTTTCATCTTGATATCTCTTATAGTTTTAGAGTTATGTTCCGGACAAAGTTCAAAGTGTTGAAATTAACAAAGGGCAATAACTCCAAAATTAGGACTAAAAGAGTTATTGGTCTTATGCACTGCACATCTACCCATTGAGATCTATTCACCTACAAAGTTTCATGTTGATATCTCTTATAGTTTTAGAGTTATGCCCCGGACAAGATTTTTCTATAAGGGGAGATAATTCAAAAACCGGGCCAAATAGAGTTATGGTTCTTTGACACTGCACTCCCCCTCAATGCCCTCTACCACTGTATGAAGTTTAAAGAAATTATCTCCAAGGGTTTTCAAGTTACGCTCCGGACAAGAAAACGGATTGACAGACGGACGGACGGACGGACAGACGGACAAGGCGCCGACTATATGCTCCCCCGAAATTTTTCGGGGAGCATAAAAACTGTTTACAGTAAAAAACAATCACTTTTTCATGGATGCGTATATAGTGTATCGCTAACATTTAACGTGTCTTTATGCTATGTCTATATAACACAAATGTCGTCACATCAAAATATATGCATGACTGTGCACCACTGTTTTTAGGTAGTCACAAGAGCAGCACAGGTGATAAATCCTGATAATGACCTTCGCTAAGTATTGTATTATGTTGTCAGTCTCAGCTATAATAGTGTTGGAGTGAGTAGTAAAATGTCTTTCTTTAGATGACAGAAATATTGTAAGAGGACAAAAAAACATTTTTATCAATGATCCATCTAAAAACTGTCATTGTTGGTCATTAGGTGCATACACCAGTAATGTATTGAACCTGTGATATTTTTACAAACAGACTTACATCCTTCCAATGTTTTCTCATATTTTACTGCACTCTTAGGTCCCTCTCCCGCCAGGTTTATAGCTTGTACACTAATAGCGTACTCTGTGTAAATGTCAAGGTCAACAAGAATCACCGACTGTTCACGCTTGGTAACCTGCTTGGCTGTACTCTCTGGGTCAGTTCTACGCCAGTATGATATCTAAAACACATACAAATTATAGATGAATACCTTATGATTAACTTCTAACAGATTTATTTTAGCCTGATTGTGAATAAAGCTTTCCGAATATTTGAACAAGTCCACTTCTGGGAAATAAGCAATACTTTCAAACTTTTTACATCTTAACCATAAACCCACTAAATGAATTTGATGTACCAATTGTGAAAAACTAGAAACTATAAAGTAAACACTTCTATCTTCTTAAGAATTGAATACATTACAGCTTCTTTTGCTTAAACTTAAAAATTAAAAAAAAAACAGTGTAGTAAATTTCTGTAAAAGATTTGACACAATCAAGCATAAACTACATTAGGATATGAAGATGATAATTTTAAATTTAGATAGCCTAAAGGTAAAGAGCTTGGTCAGACTACATGGATATACAAGATAACAAGTCTCTATACTGGTGGTGCTGACTCCATACTTTTGGTTGTGAGGATAACCCTCCTTAATGTTTTCTCTAGAAAAAATAAATCTATCTAAGATGTATAAAAATACAAATAAATAAGATGTTTTTCTGTAAAAGAAATTAGGTAAAATGAGTGTACCCTATAACCAGATAGATCTCCATTCTGAGTTTCTGGTGGAGGAGGTAGCCAGGATACCTCTATCTCGGATGAGTTGATCGGCTTTGTCATAATGTTTAATGGTGCAGCAGTGGGTGCTACAATAAAACAAGGGAGATAATAACAGGTATTTTAGAGCATTTATTAAAACTATGTAATCATAAAAATTCATAAAAATATACAGTAAGTCATTGAATTAAAATTAAATACTATTGTAAAGTTATTCATGTACAAATACAGCATGGTTTATCCTTGTCAAAGTTAGTTAAAACATGGTAATTTTCTGATATATAAAGCATGTAACTTCAAAAGTGGCCATGTATTGCAATCAAACAGTTCATTGCCAATCTATACATCTGAGACTTATAAGGGATCATTATCCATACAAAATAAAAACAAGAGGGCCATGATGGCCCTGAAGTCGCTCACCTGTATATAGGCCCCCAGAGCGGGGCCAGTTTAAACCCCAGGGCTTTTATTTGAACAAACTTGGTAGACACCCATTAGAAGATGTTTTATGCTAAACATCTAAGGTCTAGCTCATTGAGTTTTTAAAAAAAAAGATTTTTTTAAGTTTTAACTATACTCATATACTTTAAAGCAATGACACCCCTAGGGCGGGGCCAGTTTTGATCCCAAGGCTTTTATTTGAACAAACTTTGAAGACACTCACTAGAAGATGTTTCATGCTTAATATCTAAACTCTAGCTATTTGGGTTTTTTCAAAGAAGATTTTAAGTTTTTGTTGTACACATATAAGGAAAATCAATGTCCCCCTGGGCAGGGCCAATTTTGACCCTAGGGCTTTTATTTGAACAAACTTTGAAGACACTAACTGGAAGATGTTTCATGCTTAATATCTTAACTCTAGCTATTTGGCTTTTTTCAAAGAAGATTTTTTAAGTTTTTGCTTTACACATAAATAAAATCAATGACCCCCAGGGGCGGGGCCAATTTTGACCCCAGGGCTTTTATTTGAACAATCTTAATAGACACTCACTAGAAGATGTTTCATGCCAAATATCTAAACTCTACCTCTTTGGGTTTTTTAAAAGAAGATTTTTTTTAAAGGTTTTGCTTTACACATTTAAGGAAAATCATTGACCCCCCGGGGCAGGGCCAATTTTGACCCCAGGGCTCTTACATGAACAAATTTAATAGACACCCATTAGAACATGTTTCATGCTAAATATCTTAGCTCTAGCTCTTTGGGTTCTTTAAAAGAAGATTTTACTATATGCATATAGGGAAAATCAATGACCCCTTGGGGCGGGCCAATTTTGACCCCAGGGCTTTTATTTGAACAAACTTGATAGACACTCATTAGAAGATGTTTCATGCTAAATATCTTAGCTCTAGCTCTTTGGGTTATTTAAAAGAAGATTTTATAAGTTTTTACTATATGCATATAGGGAAAATCAATGACCCCCTGGGGCCGGGCCAATTTTGACCCCAGGGCTTTTATTTGAACAAACTTGGTAGACACCCATTAGAAGATGTTTCATGCTAAATATCTTAGCTCTTGCTCTTTGGGTTCTTTAAAAGAAGATTTTTAAGTTTTTACTATATGCATATAGGGAAAATCAATGACCCCTGGGGCGGGGCCAAATTTGACACCAGGGCTTTTATTTGAACAAACTTGATAGACACTCATTAGAAGATGTTTCATGCAAAATATCTAAGCTCTACCTCTATGGGATTTTTAAAAGAAGATATTTTAAGTTTTTTCTATTGGATGCCATGGCAACCAGAGTTCTGCATAGAATAAAATTCTTTGAACAATTTTCAAAGGTGACCACCAAAGGAACATTCCTGTGAAGTTTGGATGAAATTGGCTCAGCGGTTTATGAGGAGATGTCATTTAAAGTAAAAGTTTACGGACGACGGACGGACGCCGGACGAAAAACGATCACAAAAGCTCACCCTGTCACTTTGTGACAGATGAGCTAAAAACAAAAACAAAATCTCAAAACATTCCCTTATGATCAAAACAAAGAATGTTCACAAAACTATGTTTAAATACATAAAGCAAAAATACTTCTCCATAAAAACGGATTTTCTTAAGACAGTCAGCTATGAAATAACAAAACGTACCTGCTTCACCTACAAACACAGTCACTGGTGTACTAGCTGGACCTTTCCCAACCGAGTTGAAGGCTTTCAACAGGAATTCATAGTTCACAAACTTGACCAGGTTTGGAAGTGTTTTGTCTGTGCTGTCAACAGGAATCTCTACCTCCATGTAATTGACGTTCTCAGCTTGCCTGTACATCAACACGTAGCCAAGTAAATCGCCATTCCAGGTGTGTGGTAAAGGTTGCTATAAATAGATTAAAACAGGTTGTAAGATTTATATTGTGCATGAAGAGTGATGTATGGGTAAAGAACCGAATCTTATATGAAAGTTGTTGGTTCAAATCCAACCAGAGGTGAGATTGTCTTTTTATAAATTCCTCAAACATCACTGGTGCTATTTCTAGTTATGACACACTGGAAGCAGTCATTTGGCTTAAAAGTGCTGTAATAAGGTCCCCCCAAAAACAGGATGTGACACCAAGTGTAAAAAAAACAACATATAAACCTTTTTTATTTTATAATTTATCATCTAAATATAATGTACTACGATAAAACTTATTATATAGAGGATGTTTGTTTAGTTCAGTGTAAGATCGGAATATATTACACCGAGTGAGCACCAAAAGGTATATTTCACGAGTGGCGTTCACAAGGTGAAATATATTTCGATCTTACACTAAACTAAACAAATTTTCTTTTTATTACATGCAAAGAAACGTTTTAAAAAGACATTAAACCTAATACTGAATAAAAAGCGCGCCAGATAATAATACAACGTGACGTCATTAACGACGTCACGTCATTAAGTTGGTACCTTAAAAGTTAATGGAGCATATGGGCATATTTAAGGGAAAAATCGGCCAAAATTGAGGAATTTTTGTCCTAAGGAGTTTTATGAATAGCAACTAAGGAAATTCTTAAAAAGTAAGGGAAATTCTTAAAAAGTAAGGGAAATTCTTAAAAAGTAAGGGAAATCTTACGTTTTTTAAGGGAAATCTTAGAATCTAAGGGAATTTTTTCCCTTAGGAGCTTTATGAATACGGCCCCAGTACTGTGCACGCTGGTATTTCACTGAAACAACGTGAGGGGCTTAAATTCAAAACAGTGAAATTATCAAAGTGGTAATTTCACTGTTTGAAACAGTGAAATTACCAGTTTTATATCACTGATATATTTCTGTAAACCACCGAAAAGCATGTAATAAAACAAGTTAAATTTTCAAAATCAGTTTTATTCCATACAGTAGTGCTTTGTTTTCAAAGCATTTTTATTTTTTCTATGATGATTGACAAATACCATTTGAAACTTGAGATACCAATCTCCTTCAACTCAAGCCACAATAATAACATGTGTATGCTACCAGAATAGAACTAGATCAAACTAAACTTCCATGCAATCTGACCTCAGTCTATACTGCTTAATGCTTAAATTTAATATATAAATATTTCAATCCCATCAGCTCACACATGACAAATTTGTACAAGAATGATGCAATGAAGGAAGGTGAAGGAAAAACAATACTTCTTTACTACTCTTATACCCTTAAAGCAGCACACATACAAATTCATATAAATTTTCATGGAAATGTATTTAAAAGTAAAATATTAAGAGGTGAACAAATTAAGTAATTTACATACTGCAATTGGCACTTACAATCCAAGAAAATTACCAAAAAGTTGTCAATATATGCAAAAATAGCCCTTACTGCACTAGTAACTCAGTAGAAATATGGTAATAAAATACTGCAAAATCAGTCTGAAACCTCACATAACATGTAAAATACAATGTATAACTTGGATCTTGAATGTTTTTACCTTTCTTAACATTTTAGTACATTTTTCTCAATACATGTATTGATTTCTTTTTTAAATATTTTGGCTAATCTGGAGGCGAGCAGCTTTAAATTTCACCCAAAAATATCAAATAATAAAAATCTTAAAACTTTCCGCCTAAGAACTTACCTCCCATGTAACTCTTACAGATGTTGTAGTTAGTCTATCAACCTTTACATGCCGGGGAGCTCCCTCTGGAACTATAACAGAAAAAAATAACAAATAAACAAAAATCCAGTAGCAAATGAGGAGTCAAATAAAAGCACACAAAAATGGACTTTATGCTAACACAATTAATGCAATATTTTTCCCGAAAACTCAATCATGTAAAATTACAAAGAATATGCAAAGACATTGCCATTTATAAACTGTAAGCAAATAAGTATGAAGAAATTGATGGCTTTAAATTAATTTGCTGTAACAGACAAATACAAATAAATGCGAAAAACTTACAATCTTCCAGAGTTCGCACACTATCAGACTGTACACTAAATGGACTGGTTCCAATATCATTTGTTGCAGCTACTCGAA
Source organism: Ruditapes philippinarum (assembly GCF_026571515.1). NCBI lineage: Eukaryota > Metazoa > Mollusca > Bivalvia > Venerida > Veneridae > Ruditapes > Ruditapes philippinarum. Next base: position 124,223 of record NW_026862466.1, read on the forward strand.
AAACATATTCTGTATTGGGACGCAGTCTGAAAATTAAAAAAAATCACAATAACATTTACTTATATCATAATATAAGCATATTATTTTGTGCCAAATAAAAAACATAACATTGTCTTTAATACTAAATAAGCCAAATATAATTCACATAATATTTTAAATAGTATAATTTCATTATATTTATCTATGAATTAACTAACCCTTGAACAGGATATGTTGTTACTGTGGGTGGGATTGGTTCCTTTACTGACATCCAAGACTGTCCATTCTTGTACTGTACTGTAAAATTACGCAAGGGACCATAGCCATTAAATGGAGCCGGTATCCAGCTGATAGTAACAGATCTGGCTTGAACCTGGCTTGACTTGATTGTTGGCTTGGAAGGATTGTCTGGTGCACCTGAAATGAAGAGCTTTATTTAGTATCAAATTGGTCAAACATATACTTCAGTTATTTGTAGGACCTGTAAGTTTTCTTACATCACAATTCCTTGTACTTAATCACAGCATAGAATAATTGTCCAAAATTGGCTTTAATTCAAGCTCCATTATTGACTAAAAGCTGAATGATGTATTTCCATTACAGTGCTATATTTTTTAAACTAAACAGAACTGGTCCTAATTTGATATTGGACAGACCTTTGTAAATATGCAGGATATTACTATACAACTGATAATATTAAGCATGCACAGTCCCGAGTCAGGTCAGACTGCTAGGATGTATAAATCGGTCTGGTTCTAAAATGGTGGCATAGAAAAGGTTTGATTCAAATGTTCAAAATCCAGACAATTGATATCTAAAACAATAATTTTAAACTTACTTCTGTTGACCATTGTGAAGACTTCCACCGAGGCTGTCTCTCCCCAACCTAGGGTTGTTTTAGCTGTCACTCTAAACTCATAAAACGCTTGCCTCTGTAAGTTTCCAACAGTGTAGTTGAAAGTTCGAGAACTGAGAGTGGAACTGTTCACATAGTCGTCCAGGCTGTCCCGAAGTTTATAAGACACCATGTAACCTATATACAAATTATCAACAGTTTTATCTAATGATTATTTCAGGAAGGAATGATAAATCATTAATTAATGAAATGTGTATTGCAAACAAAAATAAACAACAAATATTACAATTTAAGAATTAATCATTCTCTTTTTTAAAGCAAGCTATATTTGAAACATATAACTAAATAAAATTTGACATTAGAATATCAATATTTAATTTGTATACCTTTATTAAAGAACATTTACTATGGATACTACTATAGAAACTAATATGAAAGGAAAAACAGACTCAGTTGTCTCCCTTTAAAGCTTTAATCATCCCAGCAATATAATGCTAGCATTGATAAAGTTTCAAGTCTACCTGTAATTATGCCATTGGGTTCTGCTGGTGGTTCCCACACTACTGTTACCACACTGTAAGACACATCTGGGAACCAGATTATCTGTGGGGGACCAGGCACTAAAAGATATACACAATATTCAATTCAGTTATAGAACATGTTACTCTATAAATATAACATTTGACATTTTTATGTTACTGTTTACATATAAAACTTACCAATTTACAAAACACATACATGTTAATATATTTCATTTACATTAAACTTCACTCTCTTTTATTGAGTTAAATGGGTTTTCTTTGGTTAAAACAATAAGTCATTTGTAAAAGTCATACACAATCTACTGATGAACAACAATACAATTACAATATAAAACAATGGTCCCTTTTTAAATCATGTCATTTTAATTAAATACTAATAATAAACTAAAGTGTAACCATTTAGTAAACCTAAGTGTTTTAGGTAGAAATTACTTTGATGGAACAGAAAAAAGTTGTGTCTTAACGTTAACATAATTAAACAAAACCGATCAATATCTGTATCAAATTTACCAAAATGTAAATGTTCTTCAAATTAACAATCTTGTAATAATTATGTGTGTTAACCAAATCAAACAAACTTGACTCACCATCAGCATTAGTTTGTACGACGACTTCTGGTGCACTGGGGACACCGTCGCCCATTCTTGTATACGCTAACACTCGGATCTCATATGTGACATACTTGCGTAGATTATCTACTATAACATGGTTGGTTGTATTACCTGCAACATCTAATGACTGCGTAGGAATATTTCTCTCCGACGATCTATACTCAACCTGTTTACAAACATATGTTAGGCTATTATTTTATGTAGTTAACAGTTTAACTATTTGAATTCAGTGATAATGACTGGCGTATTTCTCAATAGTTTTCTCATATTTACAAGGAGACATATTCAATTTTACTTTTTTTGATATCAATCATTAGTTTTTTCTCTTTTTAAATGAAAAATCGTAATTTTTGAAAATTAAAATGACAGAAGTATTTCCTTTTTGATTAGGCAGTGGGCCACAAAGAAATTGAAAATAGTCCATTTGCACAAGTAACCCGAGCTGCAAAAAAAACATAAACCCGAAATATTAGCCTTTTACTGCAAATTAAAAAAAATTGGCATGAATTAAGAATATAGTTTATGTAACACAGTCACAAATGATTATAATTACCTTAAAGCCGAGTATCATGCCGTTTTGTTGTAATGTAGGAACGTCGCCCCATGATACATTAACACTAGTAGATGATATAGAAGCTGCATGTACATTCTGTGGTCCCTCACTTGGCACTGAAATTTTCAATGATTACATTTCAATCTGACTGTGGTTTCATCAACCATTGTAACAAAATTCAAAACTGCTTTCAAGAAGACAAGTTTATAAAACAATTCAAAGGCAATAAAAGCCATAAAATTAGTAGACACAAAAAATAAAATTTCAATTTACCTAAACAGCTTGCAGATGTTATTCATGTACTTAAATCAGGAAACCCTATGCTATTGTCAATAAACCAAATAATGTATTGATAAGCCATGTGTAAACCATCAAATAATCATTCCTATTTCATGTGTGTGGAACCAAAAGTAATCAATGTAAATGAAACCAAGATTGATCATTATCAACTAGATTAGATTATGTTTGACATTAAAACAACCTCCCACCCCCCTTAATCTGAAGGTTAACTTCAGCCATTATACTACAGATAAGCATCAAATGGGAGACGGACAAAGCCCTCCCGTCCAAAAATGACAAGGCGGACAAAAGCCCTCCCCTTAAAATGGCATGGTGGACAAAAGCTCTTTCGACAAAATAACAAGGCGGACAAAAGCCCTCCCATGTAGATGACAGGGCAGACAAGAGGGTTTTTATCTGAGAGGGATTTTGTCCTACACTCGCATCAAATATATATTCACTTACCAGATTCTCTAGTTCTCTCTATTGTGATGGGACTATCAGAACTATTGCCAGCATCATTGTACGCTATCATCTTTACTTCATACTGCATCCATTCCTGTAGACCACCTAGTATAGCACTATCTAGATTCATACCATTCTCCAAATCTACTACCTGAATACAGATATAACACTTTGTGTTCTCATATTTTATTTTTTGTTTCGGTTTCAACAACATTTTTTCATTATTTTAAAGCTCTATTTTTGAGCAAGAAGATTTTAATAATCTTTTAATCATCAAAGTAAATAAACAGCAACAATACCTAAGTACCCGTATAACGTTAAGTTTTCAATGTGATGTGAAGCTACAGCTGTGAAGGGCAAATATTTTGTCAGTGACCAATGGAAGTCCTAACAGAATTCATTTATTCAAAATCACATACGTTGTATATAAGTTATTTGTATAAATAACAAAATGAAAGGAAGTCAAAAGTAAACTCAATTCAAATCATAATTTCAGAGCAATTACTATTTTCTTATGAAATTTGACCAAAAATAGCAACATAATTATAATAGATAACTAACATGAAATATTTTCAGGCTCAGGGTTGTCATTTAAATTTTTCTGAAACACGTAGAGGCGGTCATTGTTTATTTTATCGCATACAACAGATAGTGTTTTCTAAATTTTGAGGTGGCCCAAAATGCATTTCTGGCCTCCAGCAAACTTCATGAAATTTGTTTGGACAATCAGACATGTCAGTCAGATTGTTTTGGTCAAACAATCAATTAAGACTTTCCTTGCTAAAAGTTGGACATATTCGGTAATTTTGCCAAGTCTGTATTTCATTAAAATTTAAATCTGCATACATAAAGGAATATTCTGTGAAATGTATACCTGAAAGTTTACACCTGCATCTTTAAGCTTATATGATATTCTATATCCTTTTGGTTCACCATTCCAATCACCCTTTGACAATGGCTGAAAAATTAAAAGTTGAATATTATCTTTGACAAAATCAATGTCATTATTTACCATAAAAACAAAACCTTCAACTGGCTTGTAGCTTAATGTTTGCAATATCACTATCATGGAATCATAATAGAGAATAATCTCCGAAACATAATTATAACATTGACTTATGCTTAAGTCATTAAAAGTTTAAAAACATAGGAAAATATTCAATTAAATTAGTTTAAACAAGAGCTGTCACAGGAGACAGCGAAGCTCGACTAATAAAATACTGGACACAGTAAGGAGGACAAAACTATGCAAGAAAAATGAATTATGTATAATTATGTATTTAGTTATAGTAAAAAAATAACATTTGTTAACATAAATTCCTAGATCAAGGGGAATAATTCTAGAAATAGTCACGCTAGAGTTATGAACCTTGTCACACAGCATGTGTATAATGATAAGAAATATATATTTGAAGTTTGAAGTATATACCTTAAAAAGTAAAGAAGTTATAATATTTTAAGTTCAAAGAGAGATAAATCTGTAAATATTGCTTCAAGAGTTATGAACATTGTCACATAAAATGTAATTGATGATAAGGAATAAGTATTTGAAGTTTGAGTTAGATACCTTTAAAACTAAAAAAGTTATAGTAAAAAATAACATTTTTCTAGTATAAAAATCTAAGTTTATGGGGAGATAATTCTTGCAATATTGGTGCTAGAGTTATGAACCTTGTCACATAACATGTGGATGATGATAAGGTACATATATTTTAAGTATGAGGTTGATCCCTTAAGAAATAAAGAAGTTACAGTAAAAAATAGTATTTTTTAAGGAAAATTCTAAGTTCAAGGGGAGATAAATCTGAAAATATTGGTGCTAGAGTTATGAACCTTGTCACATAAGTTTAGATGATGATAAGGTGTATATATATTTGAAGTTTGAAGTTGATACCTTAAGAAATGACAAAGTTATAGTGAAAAATATTTTACTGCACCAAAACTTTAATCTGAAATCTGGACGCGGACGCCGACGCCGGGGCGAGTAGGACAGCTCTCCATATACTTCGTATAGTCGAGCTAAAAATAAAAATATCACTTTTACATTGACACAGCCTCAAAATAAAATCAATGTGATAAGTCCTTTAATGCTATGAGGCACACCATAGACTTTGATTCCTTTGAGAGAATATCATCTGGCTAGCTTATGGCATGTTTGTGGTTCTATTTAAGTGCCCAATAGCTTACTAGTGCCTCTAGGCTACCATATGAAACCCTTAAAAGATACCAAGCTTGAACAAATAATTGTCTGATAATACTGTGATGTATTATGTTTAATATACATACTGTCCAACTGACACGTAAAGCTGTGGCATTAAGTGCTCGGACTGTGACGTTACCAGGTGGAGCGCCAGGGACGTCTTGAGTTGTCTGAAATAACCGTGTAGGCTCACTAGGACCACTGCGACCAACAATATTCTCCGCTGTGATGCGTAGCTTATAGTGAGTATATGGCTTTAAGTTCTCCACTTGTAAAGATCTCGCTGATGGATTGTTCTTCTGCAAAGATAGATACAAATTTGTATAAACAGTTCTTTGTAATTAATACACAAAAACTTGAAAATTAGAATAAATGACCTAAACTTATATGCAGACTTGTACTAAATATTTTAATGTATTATCAAAGGGCCGATGAAACCATAAGAATTCTTTAGAACAATAGACAGTATGGTAAAATGCTTTTCTAAATGTACACATTCATTAATGTCTTGACTTAATATTGTACTCAGGACTTGCATTCTCAGGAAATGTTAACATAAAACCCTATTGTCTACCACTCTATTCATTTCAGTGGGCAGTCTTTTGGTTTATACAGAATTCATTATAGTTTGATAGTGTTGGAAGCTATAAGCTTATAGACACACTCTTGAATCCGTTCCTGGAACCAACCAGTACTGAGCAATAAATGTAAAGTTTTTTGCTCAAGGAAACAACTTGCCCCTGTTCGAGTTTTAACTCATGCTGCTAGCAATCATTAGATTACTAGTCCAACGTGTTAACCACTCTGCCATGCCACCACTAATTGGGCAGTCTTGTGTAATATTAAGTTCTTACTAAGTACCAATTACTTAAATTATGGTACCAAAAGCTTTTATAGAATACCAGTTTATAAGAGAAATGTTTACTAAAATTACCGTAAATATAGTTTTCCATTGGGTTTCATGCATCCCTTCTAGGGCCTCTACAATCCACAAAGTTATTGAAGTTTTACCATCAAAGCCAGGTAAAAACTGTAAAAGCACTGACCTGGCATCAATATTAGACACAGCTAGATTGTACGGAGGGGAAGGTAACTCTGAAATAAAAAGACAAGAGTTCATGACACACCCTAAGAGAAATAACTTCTTCAAAACAAATTTGACAATTTAAAATTAAAAAAATAATTTGTATGTAAAAAAAAAATAACATATACAAACTTTTGCTTAAACATGGACCTACATAAATATAAGACGCTGTTTATTAAAAATTTGCAGTATCTTAGATCTTAATTTATCAACTTAATCTCCTTGGTACTTGGGCCTAAACCTGCCACAAAATATAGGTAACAAACAAAGTTATCACCTGCCAGTGTCTGAAATAATATTTCATTGAGTAAGCTAAAATATGCAAGTATTTCTTCCTATATCAAGTAGCTTTGATTTGTTAATCAAACACAATGTTTATGATCATATGATAAATTTATCCATGTGATTTAATAAAATAATGATTAACACATTGTTGCTTCGTAATTTCTATTCATTGTTTATTTGACAACATATGAATTTCGAAAATTGGGAGTCAAAATAATACAGAACAAGTCAACCAAGTCAAAATATGAGCAACAGGGATCACCCAATGACTTTGTCACCTGAAAATAAAACATTCTACAACTAGAAATGATTTTTGGCACTAACAACGGAGGTAGAATTTCATTAATAAAATCTCCACTACATTTTCATCAGTTACCAAAGAAAGTTGATATTTGAAACACTTCTTTCTCCATTCCAAACCAAGCCCACAAATATCACAATAGATGTCTACTTTTTTTAAGTTGGCAAAAAATAACATATCAATTACTTACTTGACTTAAGGCAAATCTAGCATTAAAACTGTAATGATGAAAAAAGAGAAAAAAACTTTGAGTTGAGCCTACATGACTAACTAACCAACCTGGTGGAACCCCTGACTCTATGTCTGCAGATCTTGATGGCCCTGGTCCGACACTTGTTGATGCAAACACTGAGATAGTATACTTGGTCATGGGTTGCAAGCTAAACACAGTGTAGGTGAGATTACTTGAAGGCAGGTCAACCCTCTGCTGTGTAGAAGTGTCATTCTTTTTCTGATACAGCAATGTGTAACCTGTGTTATAAATGCACATTATGATGTGGAAATGTGTAATCAATTGTGTACAATATAAACTGACATAATGACTATGCTAAATTAGTTTATTTTACACCTTATAAAAAACAACCAATGCCCATTCAGGATTTGCACCATGTGATGTTCTAATAGAAATCATTACTGGATCCAATCTTACAAATTTAGCCTCTTTTTCATTTCAAGAGTCCAAAAAGTTCATATCAAATCTATATCACACCCCTTATAACCATGTTCTCATTTTCAGTGTCAAAAGGTTCATATCAAATCCACATCGCACCCCATCTAACATAGTTTTCATTTTTTGAGTGTACAAAGTTCAGATCAAATCCTTATTGTAATTGAATTAACAAAGTTCTAGATTGTTGCGTTTAAGAACAAGTAAGACTAGTACATGCAAACAAGACTATGTAAAACAATAGCAACCTTCAGTATTTCTGTATGTTTGAATTTTGTTCCAAGCAAATTCTGTATTATTTTAATGCTTTGCTGTGTTTAATTATCTACGTCATATATCTATAGACAGTAACATAATAATTAATTTTTAGATTCTTACTGAGCTATCAGGCAATATGTATAGTGAAATTACAATATCAAATTTTCATAAACTTTTGTTATAAGGAATAAACAACCTTCCTTTATTACATACAATGTACTTCTATTTTAAGAAGTAAAATGTAACTTCTGAACTTAAAAGGTAGATGTCATTAACAATTTTAAGTAAAATTCAATTCCACAAAGATATAATTACAATGATAAAATACTAGCATCCAATACCTGACAGAATTCCATTGATTTCAGTGGGAGGTTGCCAGTTCACTTTCAAGGATGTAGCTCTAATGTCACTGAATGTCAGACTTCCCACTTGTGATGGTACTAAAATACAACAACAAAAGTTACATTTTCAGTTTAAAAATCTCAGCAAACCATGAAAACTCAACTTCTATATTAACTATATTTACAGCATCAAGACTTAAATTGTTACTTCTTAGAATCTGTAAGGGAAATAGTGTTAACCCTGGTCAGACTGCAGCCAGACTGGACTATTACTGATGTTTGTTTTGTTTGATTTTACAGTGCACTAACACAATTTAGGTCATATGGCGCCGAAACAGGAAAGATGATTTTGGCAAACCTCAGGTGTTACAAACTTAAAGCAACACCAGGGGTCAAAATCCCCTTACCTGCTGGAGCTAGGAGATACATAGATTCCAGTGATGTACGGACAGGCTGGACACTATTTGATAGGATAGGTTTGTTCATATCAATACTAGCACTTATATAAAGTGTTCAACCTTGACGTAATAAAAGTTTTTATCACTTACCATCTTCTGCAGTTCTGACAGTTTGAGGGACAGCTTTTGGGCCATCTCCCTGACTGGTGTAACACAAGACTGTGATATTGTACTCTGTGTACTTCAGCAACCTGTAAGTAATATGTAAAATATCATAGCAACTAAATATCAACAAAACTAAATTTATGAAAAGATAAAAGTCTTTTCAATAAAATCAAGGAAAAAGAATTGCTATTTAAGTAGTGTGAGCAAGAATTTATTTTTTGATCTGCCTGCTTAATTTTTGAGTAATAATTTTGTTTTGTTTCGTTATAAATCACACACTTTTAAGATCATATGATGACCTTCCAGTTTTATTTGTGAAGGAAGGCCTTCGGGACAATTCTGTGTGTTACTTCAGGCATAAGCTGGCACCCGATTAGAACCACTATTATTCTACTACAAGCTAGCTGGATGTGGCTTGTAGATTCTAAGACACCAACCAACTGAGTATTTCTATACAAAAACAAGAATAATATATTAAACTTACAAATAAGATGTAAAGTAAATAAAAAAGAACCTAGGGTCAAAGACAAGTTGACTTTATAATGTAAGATACATACCGTCGAAGGACTGTTTGCTGTACACCTGTAGGATTAGATTGATCCTGTTCTACAACAACAACAAATTCTGTCGGCATATCATTCAGTCTCTTCCCTAGCACCTTGTAACCTAAATTTCTCCCATTGATAAACTGTTGGTTTGGTGGTGTCCATTTAACTGTTACAGCAGTGGAATTTAATGCTACAGCCTCTAGATTTTCTGGTGGGGCAGTCGGGTGACCTTCCAGTGTCATTACCTATAGTAACAGAATGTTCGATTTAAATAATATTTTTTGTCTCTTGGCAACTAATCTTTCATTTCGTATTTAAAATAACTATAATTTTTTATATGAGGTATGTTTTGGCAAATCAGTGATTGTTTTTTTCACATATGCTGACCCACTACAGGTATCGTACAATGTATTCATGAAGTTCTAAGAATAGAAAAATATTTGTATGAATACTTAAGCATGATTCATCTTGTATTAGAAATACATGGTTAATATCTCATTCTAACATACAAAGTTGATTAACCAAACCTTTAAGCTTCCTAATATGGAAAATTGTCTCCCCTTGGCATAGATTTTGATTTGAAACTACTAATCTATACAACAAATGTATCCAATCAGCCCGAGAGTAAAGGACCGAAGGATAAGATATAAGCTGACAATATTTGTATTTAAATGTTTTTATTATTTAACAAGAGCTGTTAGTTGGACAGCAACGCTCGACTATGCTTAGTGCTTGATAGTAAACAAAATGCTTGATAGAGTTACCTCCTCCTGTTTACAGGTTGGGGTCATGATGTTGAACAAGTGTGCAAAGTTTCAAAGCCATATGTCAATGGACTTTGAAAATATTTAAACTATTACAAAAACTTTAACGTAAATTTTAAGTCGAAAAAGGGGCATAATTCTGTCAAAATGCTTGATAGAGTTACCTCCTCCTGTCTACAGGTTGGGGTCATGATGGTGAACAAGTGTGCAAAGTTTCAAAGCCATATGTCTATGGACTTTGAAAATATTTGAACTATTACAAAAACTTTACGTAAATTCTAAGTCGAAAAAGGGGCATAATTCTGTCAAAATGCTTGATAGAGTTACCTCCTCCTGTCTACAGGTTGGGGTCATGATGGTGAACAAGTGTGCAAAGTTTCAAAGCCATATGTCAATGGACTTTGAAAATATTTGAACTATTACAAAAACTTTAACATAATTATGTGGTTACGCCGACGCTCGGGTGACTGCAATAGCTCTACTTATTCTTATCGAATAGTCGAGCTAAAAAGGCCTTAGATATTTAAAATTTACTTAACATATTAACTTACATGAATCAGACTACTGAATACACCAATACCCTCGATATTATAGGCAGCTATCTGAATCTCATACTCCTGGAAATATGCCAAACCTCGGAGCTCATATCGTGGATTCCCACTCATCAGTGTGACCGTCTGCCTCTGAAATGTGCTGTTTGGATAACCAGCTAACTTGTACTGTATAGTGTACCCTTGTAGTGGACCATTCCATGTATCTTCATCTGGAGGCTGCCAACCCAGGATCACTGAAGTATTTGTGCTAGGCATTCCAAAAAATCCCTTTGGAGGACTACTGGGAGCTGTAAAATATAAGAGTATTGTAAAACATAGAAATTTACACAATCATTTCAATATCAGAACATTTTTTTTTCCATTAACTGTAAAAATAAATTTTATCATAAAGTAAAAAAACAACACATGAATCATTTTTAATAAACAAATAATTAGGTTGATTTCATAATCGTTTGCATAAATTCCAATTGTAACATAAAGAATTAAATTTTTAAAAAATCCTTATTAAACTTAAAATGAACATTTTTTTCTCCAGGTAAACTGTCTATCAAATCTAGAGATTTTAGTTTAATCCCTGATTTCTATTGGATGAACCTTTAAACTGAGGCCCTGAGATTTTAGTTTAATCCCTAATTTCTATTAGATGAACCTTTAAACTGAGGCCCTGTGTATGATCCTTATTAACTCTTCACTCTAAAGAACCAACAAGAGATTCTCAGTATGTTGAGCAATCTTCAAGAAAAAAATCCCAATCTTCTGTTAGTCAAGAAGAAACTCAACTCAAGTAAACAAAAACAAACTTACGTTGTTGGGGCATTTCAAGGGCTGGATCAGGTCTACGGGCACTAGGTAAACCCTCCCCCACCTCATTTGAGGCAAACACTCGGAACTGGTAATATCTTGCAGGCCGAAGACCCGTTACCATAGCTTCTCGTACATCAGGATTAATGTCAGCGTCAGAAGTTATCCAACCTAGATCATTGTCAGCTCCTGGTGTACAGATAAATATATGGCAATTATATAAGAAATTGTATAAACTGAAAACTCTACATGAATAATTATTGACTCAATTTCAAAATTACTGACCCAAATAAACATGTTCACATTTTTTTATTTTAAAACTGAGTTTTGAGTAACACTTGCAATGTTAAGGTCATATGGCAACTTCCAATATTTGGTGTTTCGGTGTACATCTGGTGATGGGTATTTATACCCGACCCCAGTAATGATAACAGAACAAGACGGATTATGTGCTATAAATAGCACTAAGAAAAACCCAATTATTCACGCCCAAATTGACTTGAATTATTTTTATGTAAACATAATCGGTATTACATGTGAAGACAGACTCGAAGTGCCCCTCAGTGCATTATTTCAGGCATGAGCAGACACAAAATTAGAAGCCCCTACTTTCCATAGAATTGCTTTGTTGCTTTCTTCCATAAAAGAATTCAAAGTCTAAATTGTGATTTGAAACCCATAGAATTTAGGGGAATGTGGCATAAACTTAGTGACTCTTTGCCAATCTTCAGAGGGTGACTCAAATATACAACTTTCAATTTTAGTTACAAAATAATATGTCTAAAGAAAGATCATTTACAAACCTTCATTTCCGAAAGGAACCTCCTTGTACTGGACACTGAACTTTGTAATGGCTGTGTTACCATCATAACCTGGGTTCCATCTAACAATAACTGCTCTCACATCGTTGGGATGTAGTACCACAGATGTTATCACTGGAGCTTGTGGTAACTCTGAAAAACACAGAAGAAATAGTTTTGAAAATACAGTCTATCTTGCCACTGCTATCACTTGTTTTAAGTGACTTTTGTCTTATGTGACAATGCGATATCATTCTGTTGACAAATACAAAATTCTAAACCCTAAAATTTTTAAAAGATAGACTGAGCTTTGTATGCAATAGTCGAATGAGTAGAATCAGTTGTCATCAGCAGACTAAGGGTTAATAAAGTACATAAAATATGTTACACATGCTTGAAGACCACATAAATCCTTAAAATACCCATCTAGCACCAAACATCAAATCTTTACGTTTATGAAGTAACAAATATATATGTGATATTCACTGCACTTTTGATACAACAAATAAAGAAAAAGTGTCAAAAAACACATACCAATGACTGTGAGTGACACAGATTTGGTGTCATTTCCTCCTGTGGATGTCACATGACATGTGTAGGACCCTATATCAATATTATTTATGCCATTAATGGTCAGAGTGCCGTCAGCAGCAATGTTCCGTCTCCCATCGGAGGTAATCTCTAAGATTGTTTCCGTGTGTAACATTTGGTGAGTCCATTTCCAGGTTACCTGAATGTTTGGATCGTGTGAAACTCCACAGTAAAATGTGGCAGTAGATCCTTTAATAATCCTTTGATCTTGAGGTGGACGAATGATCTGTGTTCTCACTGTTTAGAACAAAAATAAACACATTTGAATTTTTCATTACAGAATTTTTTTTAGTTCAACTGTGTAGGAAGCTTTCAGCTTAAAGAGAAACTTTATAAACTGTTGTTGGAACTAACCAGTACCGAGCAAAGAGTATAATGTTTTTTGCTCAAGGAAATAACGGCTCCCCCTCTCAGGGTTTAAATCTGCTATTATGACCTTGAGTTACTTGTCTGGCATGCTTACCGCTTGGCCATGCGGCAACACATTCTTTATTTAAAACCTTTTATATTCTCAAGACTGCTTTAATACAAATTGGGCCTCATGGGTCAAAGCATTGAGGAGAGCGGTTGCTTTCCTTTAAGATGTCTGCCTTTCAATGCAGGGATGATGTTTTTGAGTCATACTGAGATCATGACCATGTTTCACCATAATACATCAATACTTGTTAGTTTTCATCAGCACTGATAAGTTCCAGGAAGCAAACTCTACGGTGTTTAAAATGAGCATCAAGTTTTCTTCACATTTGTCCTACAATAAATATATTTAAAATAAAGCTTCAGAAAAATTAAATCTAAAAGAAATCTTCCAAGACTTCAAAGACAAGAGGGCCATGATGGCCCTGAAGTCGCTCACCTGTATATACCCCCCCCCCCCCCCAGAGTGGGGCCAGTTAAAAGTTTTACACATATATTTAAAAACAATGACACCCCTGGGGCAGGTTTTGACCCTACAGATTTATTTGAACAATCTTTATAGACACTTAATAGAAGATGTTTCATGCTTATCATCTAACCTCTAGCTGGTCCGTTTTTTTCGAAGAAGATTTTTAAGTTTTTGCTATACACATATAAGGAAAATTAATGTCCCCCAGGGCAGTGCCAATTTTAACCCCAGGGCTCTTATTTGAACAAACTTGGTAGACATCCATTAGAAAATGTTTCATGCTAAATATCTTAGCTCTAGCTCTTTGGGTTCTTTAAAAGAAGATTTTTAAGTTTTAACTATATTCATATAGGGAAAATCAATGACCCCCTGGGGCGGGGCCAATTTTGACCCCAGGGCTCTTATTTGAACAAACTTGGTAGACACCCATTAAAAGATGTTTCACGCTAAATATCTTAGCTCTAGCTCTTTGGGTTCTTGAAAAGAAGATTTTTAAGTTTTTACTCTATTCATATAGGGAAAATCAATGACCCCCTGGGGCGGGGCCAAATTTGACCCAAGGGCTCTTATTTGAACAAACTTGGTAGACATCCATTAGAAAATGTTTCATGCTTAATATCTTAGCTCTAGCTCTTTGGGTTCTTTAAAAGAAGATTTCTAAGTTTTTATTATATGCATATAGGAAAAATCAATGACCCCCTGGGTGGGGCCAATTTTGACCTTAGGGTTTTTATTTGAACAAACTTGGTAGACACCCATTAGAAGATGTTTCATGCTAAATATCTTAGCTCTAGCTCTTGGGGTTCTATAAAAGAAGATTTTTTAAGTAATAACTATATACATATAGGGAAAATCAATGACCCCCTGGGGCAGGGCCAATTTTAACCCCAGGGCTTTTATTTGAACAAACTTGGTAGACACTCACTAGAAGATGTTTCATGCCAAATATCTAAGCTCTAGCTCTTTGGGTTTTTTAGAAGAAGATATTTAAAGTTTTTTTCTTTTGGTTGCCATGGCAACCAGAGTTCTGCATGGAATTCAATTCTTTGAACAATTTTCAAAGGTAACCACCAAAGGAACATTCCTGTGAAGTTTGGATGAAATTGGCTTAGTGGTTTATGAGGAGATGTCATTTAAAGTAAAAGTTTACGGATGCTGGCCGGACGGACGCCGGACGAAAAGCGATCACAAAAGCTCACCCTGTCACAAAGTGACAGGTGAGCTAAAAAGCTGAATTGTTAGTACAACTGTTCTTCTGATACCAAACAGGAACTTACCATAGACTGAGAGTGAGGCTGATGCAGAGATGTGACCTTGACTGTTCGAAGAGTTGCAGATATATATTCCAGAATCTCCTCTCTCTGTGGACACTATGAGCAGCTCTCCACGTTCCAGGACCTGGAACCGTCCAGAGTCTGTGATATCTACACTGCCTCCTCCAGATATTTCTGTAAGAATAAGATTTCAAAAAGAAATTCAAACCTGTCAATAAAATACAATTTAATACTTAGTGATTCCTTGCTTAAATGATGAAGCCATTATTCTTTAGAAATCTGAAATGAATTAAGTGTCACCTCAACTGTTGCACTGAAACATGTAGCGTTTATTTACAATGACTTGCCTTTCACTCATTTTTTACATTTACATTTTAAAACACTATCAGGAAGGGAAAATATACCTGTTAATTACATTTTGATAAGATTTAAGGATACAAAATAGTATTTAGGTATTTCTTAAATCATTTACACCTTAATGATTTATTCACTTCATAAAAAAGAGCCACTTTTAGTATTGATGAAATAGGCAAATCAAACAGAATTATTTACAAAAGACTTTCTTTGTTATTAAAGGAAATAGTGTCTAGTACTGACAACACTCAGCCATTAGCAGTCTGCAATGATAATCATAACTGGCCCTGAATCCTATAACTCCTAGGTGAAAAAACATTGTTTCTGGTTTTTTAAACCTGACCAAACAATTTAGGTTTGTTTTATATGGAAAAGTTTTTATGTAAACTAACCCCCAATGTTACTTCTAAAAGAAACTAAAAATAAAAATTTTTTTTTACTTTTTAACCCAATTTAAAAAAATTATAATTTTTTTCCCCTTTTTTTTCCGGGGTAACTAAAAGGTTTTAAAGGAGAAACCTTTTAAAGTCTCACATGTAAACCGGGCCACCCGCCCCCTTTCCAGGATTTTTTTATATCAGCCCGGGGGCTGTGATCTTTTTAGGGGGGGAAAACTTTTTCCAGGGTTATAAAAAATATACATTATAAATAAAAAAAATTTATTTTAATTGTAAGGACCATTGTTTTTCTAAACTGGCGGGGATAGTTTAATCACAAAAACCCCAGTAAAAAACCTTTCCCTTTTAAAACATTAATTAAGCATCCTGTAGACTAGTACAAACATTAACAAACTAAAAGTGAGATGATTAATTTCCCAAATATGATCAACAAGAGGGTCAAGATGGCCCTAGAGAGAGCTCACTTGACCAATCAAACTCATCCAAGCAATTACCTAGACAAGCATCCTGACCAAGTTTCATGACAGTTGAGTACTTGAGTGTTAATAAGTGTTTTCCATATTTGAGCAATGTGACCTATTTTTGACCCCAGGTGACCCATATTCGAACATGACCTAAAAATCATCAAAACAAACTTTCAGACCAATTTCCAGGATATTTGGATCAAAACAGTAGCCACTAGAGTGTGACCAAGATCTTTCTATTTTTAGCTCCTGTGACCTAGTTTTTCATCCAAGATAACCCATTTTCAAACTCATCCGAGCAATTACCTAGAAAAGCATCCTGACCAAGTCTGATGACAATTGAGTAAAAAATGTGACCACTAGAGTGTTAACAAGGTTTTTCCATATTTGGGGGTGTGACCCTAGTTTTTGATCCCAGGTGACCCATATTTAAACTTAAACTAGAAATCATCAAAACAAACTTTCAGACTAATTTCCAGGATATCTGGATCAAAACAGTAGCCAGTAAAGTGTTCACGACATTTTTCTATTTTTAGCTCCTGTGACCTAGTTTTTCATTCAAAATGACCCATGTTCAAACTCATCAGAGCAATAACCTAGACATCCTGACAAAGTCTGATGATGATTGAGGCATAAAAGTGATCGCTAGAGTGTTATGGAACAAATGTGGATGGAAAAAAAGACAACAGACGACAGACAACCGACAACGCACATTCAACAATCCTAAAATATCACCCTGAGCAAGCTCTGGTGAGCTTAAGATGCAATTTTGCAAAAATCTTAATATTTACAGCAGCAATCATTCTGTCAAGTCAAGTAATATTTACTTTATAAAGTTTGATATACAACATACGAAAATACAAGCTCTGAAGAACACTACTGGAGTAATGACCAGTTACACTAACCACTTAAGGCCTTTAGACAGGAAATACAGACAAAAATATTATATTTACCTTTAAGCCAGGTGGCTTTTGCCGTTTCCCCTGCAGCGTTACGTAGAAAACATTGGTATACTCCATCGTGTTCTAGGTCTAACTGACTAACTGTCAGTGAACCATTCGGATGTAATGTGTAGCTACTGTAAAACAAGAAATTAGCACATGCCATTACATATATATATTTTTCTGCAGACAGGTGTTAACAAGGTTTTTCCATATTCAAGCAGTATGACCTATCTTATAACCCAGGTGACCCATATTCTAACTTGACCTAGAAATTATCAAAGCAAACTTTCAGACCGATTTCCAAGATATTTGGGTCAAAACAGTAGCCACTAGAGTGTGAACAAGGTTTTTCAGTTTTTAGCTACTGTGACCTAGTTTTTCATCCAAGATGATACATGTTCCAACTCATCAGAGCAAATTACCTAGACAAGCACCCTGACCAAGTCTGATGACAATTAAGTCATAAATGAGTTTGTTTTTTTTTTAACTAGGTATCAATATCAAAATTAATATGGTCATCAACCATCAGTAGATCCTTGTAAACTATTTTGGATTATATGGGAAGCTACAAGCTTTTAGCAAAACTTCTGTATCCATTCAATAGACCAACCAGTACTAAACAATGAGTGTGAATTTTCTTGGTAAAGGAAGCCATAGCTTGCCCCAGGACAGGATTGAACCCATGCTGCCAGAATACTAGTTGAAAGTGTTAACCACTCAGCCACTAGCTGATAGATCCTTGCCTATTCACTGTTAACCCATTACTTCATGAGCATTTTGTGAAAAATGGCTGTTTTCATTGAAAAGTCTCCCGTTACAAGTTCAAATTGCTATAATACTATAAAAACTGCTTCAACACTAATCAAACTTGGCACAAATGTTGACTGGACCATTGCACTTGCAACAACATGCTCAGGCTTAAATTTTCTGTTACCATGGCAACGAGGGGACATCTCAAAATTGCCAAAAATCACTATTTTGCGTTGATTTTTTCCATCAAAATTGATTTCAAAGTGCTGCACTTTCTCAATGGATTGAGATAGAGTCAAATGCTTTTCAGCGTTGGTTACACGTTACCTTATGATCAATCTGGGGTCATTTACAGCCTCTCACAAGTCCAAAATTTTTCTTGGCGATGAGGGGGACTCCGCCCCCCTTCAAACCCCCCAAACAGAAGGGGGCACATCCCCCTTCTGGCAACCCCCTGATGTATCTTTTGGTTGGGGGGCCGCGCCGAAAAAGAGGTCACTTTTTTTAACAACATTTCTCAAACAAAAACAAGTGTTTGGGGCCTAAATAAGGCATTTTTTCATCATTTGAGACAACAAAAAAGGGGGGGGGGGGGGTGAAAAAGGCGTTAAAAGGCGTGTATATGAAGTAATGGGTTAACTGAAAATGATGAAAATACTTGAAATTACCCTAAATCGCGTTTTTTCATGTTTAAACATGGCCTGTCATATAAATTTGAAGAAAAATTGTTGTTTTGTAGATTTTTTTATTTTTTTCATTAACCCATTACTTCATGAGCATTTTGTGAAAAATGGCTGTTTTCATTGAAAAGTCTCCCGTTACAAGTTCAAATTGCTATAATACTATAAAAACTGCTTCAACACTAATCAAACTTGGCACAAATGTTGACTGGACCATTGCACTTGCAACAACATGCTCAGGCTTAAATTTTCTGTTACCATGGCAACGAGGGGACATCTCAAAATTGCCAAAAATCACTATTTTGCGTTGATTTTTTCCATCAAAATTGATTTCAAAGTGCTGCACTTTCTCAATGGATTGAGATAGAGTCAAATGCTTTTCAGCGTTGGTTACACGTTACCTTATGATCAATCTGGGGTCATTTACAGCCTCTCACAAGTCCAAAATTTTTCTTGGCGATGAGGGGGACTCCGCCCCCCTTCAAACCCCCCAAACAGAAGGGGGCACATCCCCCTTCTGGCAACCCCCTGATGTATCTTTTGGTTGGGGGGCCGCGCCGAAAAAGAGGTCACTTTTTTTAACAACATTTCTCAAACAAAAACAAGTGTTTGGGGCCTAAATAAGGCATTTTTTCATCATTTGAGACAACAAAAAGGGGGGGGGGGTGAAAAAGGCGTTAAAAGGCGTGTATATGAAGTAATGGGTTAACTGAAAATGATGAAAATACTTGAAATTACCCTAAATCGCGTTTTTTCATGTTTAAACATGGCCTGTCATATAATTTTGAAGAAAAACTGTTGTTTTGTAGATTTTTTTTTTTTTTTTCATTAACCCATTACTTCATGAGCATTTTGTGAAAAATGGCTGTTTTCATTGAAAAGTCTCCCGTTACAAGTTCAAATTGCTATAATACTATAAAAACTGATTCAACACTAATCAAACTTGGCACAAATGTTGACTGGACCATTGCACTTGCAACAACATGCTCAGGCTAAAATTTTCTGTTACCATGGCAACGAGGGGACATCTCAAAATTGCCAAAAATCACTATTTTGCGTTGATTTTTTCCATCAAAATTGATTTCAAAGTGCTGCACTTTCTCAATGGATTGAGATAGAGTCAAATGCTTTTCAGCGTTGGTTACACGTTACCTTATGATCAATCTGGGGTCATTTACAGCCTCTCACAAGTCCAAAATTTTTCTTGGCGATGAGGGGGACTCCGCCCCCCTTCAAACCCCCCAAACAGAAGGGGGCACATCCCCCTTCTGGCAACCCCCTGATGTATCTTTTGGTTGGGGGGCCGCGCCGAAAAAGAGGTCACTTTTTTAACAACATTTCTCAAACAAAAACAAGTGTTTGGGGCCTAAATAAGGCATTTTTTCATCATTTGAGACAACAAAAAAGGGGGGGGGGGTGAAAAAGGCGTTAAAAGGCGTGTATATGAAGTAATGGGTTAACTGAAAATGATGAAAATACTTGAAATTACCCTAAATCGCGTTTTTTCATGTTTAAACATGGCCTGTCATAAAAATTTGAAGAAAAATTGTTGTTTTGTAATTTTTTTTATTTTTTTCATTAACCCATTACTTCATGAGCATTTTGTGAAAAATGGCTGTTTTCATTGAAAAGTCTCCCGTTACAAGTTCAAATTGCTATAATACTATAAAAACTGCTTCAACACTAATCAAACTTGGCACAAATGTTGACTGGACCATTGCACTTGCAACAACATGCTCAGGCTTAAATTTTCTGTTACCATGGCAACGAGGGGACATCTCAAAATTGCCAAAAATCACTATTTTGCGTTGATTTTTTCCATCAAAATTGATTTCAAAGTGCTGCACTTTCTCAATGGATTGAGATAGAGTCAAATGCTTTTCAGCGTTGGTTACACGTTACCTTATGATCAATCTGGGGTCATTTACAGCCTCTCACAAGTCCAAAATTTTTCTTGGCGATGAGGGGGACTCCGCCCCCTTCAAACCCCCAAACAGAAGGGGCACATCCCCCTTCTGGCAACCCCCTGATGTATCTTTTGGTTGGGGGCCGCGCCGAAAAAGAGGTCACTTTTTTTAACAACATTTCTCAAACAAAAACAAGTGTTTGGGGCCTAAATAAGGCATTTTTTCATCATTTGAGACAACAAAAAGGGGGGGGGGTGAAAAAGGCGTTAAAAGGCGTGTATATGAAGTAATGGGTTAACTGAAAATGATGAAAATACTTGAAATTACCCTAAATCGCGTTTTTTCATGTTTAAACATGGCCTGTCATATAAATTTGAAGAAAAATTGTTGTTTTGTAGATTTTTTTATTTTTTTCATTAACCCATTACTTCATGAGCATTTCGTGAAAAATGGCTGTTTTCATTGAAAAGTCTCCCGTTACAAGTTCAAATTGCTATAATACTATAAAAACTGCTTCAACACTAATCAAACTTGGCACAAATGTTGACTGGACCATTGCACTTGCAACAACATGCTCAGGCTTAAATTTTCTGTTACCATGGCAACGAGGGGACATCTCAAAATTGCCAAAAATCACTATTTTGCGTTGATTTTTTCCATCAAAATTGATTTCAAAGTGCTGCACTTTCTCAATGGATTGAGATAGAGTCAAATGCTTTTCAGCGTTGGTTACACATTACCTTATGACCAATCTGGGGTCATTTACAGCCTCTCACAAGTCCAAAATTTTTCTTGGCGATGAGGGGGACTCCGCCCCCTTCAAACCCCCCAAACAGAAGGGGGCACATCCCCCTTCTGGCAACCCCCTGATGTATCTTTTGGTTGGGGGCCGCGCCGAAAAAGAGGTCACTTTTTTTAACAACATTTCTCAAACAAAAACAAGTGTTTGGGGCCTAAATAAGGCATTTTTTTATCATTTGAGACAACAAAAAGGGGGGGGGGTGAAAAAGGCGTTAAAAGGCGTGTATATGAAGTAATGGGTTAACTGAAAATGATGAAAATACTTGAAATTACCCTAAATCGCGTTTTTTCATGTTTAAACATGGCCTGTCATATAAATTTGAAGAAAAATTGTTGTTTTGTAGATTTTTTTTTTTTTTCATTAACCCATTACTTCATGAGCATTTTGTGAAAAATGGCTGTTTTCATTGAAAAGTCTCCCGTTACAAGTTCAAATTGCTATAATACTATAAAAACTGCTTCAACACTAATCAAACTTGGCACAAATGTTGACTGGACCATTGCACTTGCAACAACATGCTCAGGCTTAAATTTTCTGTTACCATGGCAACGAGGGGACATCTCAAAATTGCCAAAAATCACTATTTTGCGTTGATTTTTTCCATCAAAATTGATTTCAAAGTGCTGCACTTTCTCAATGGATTGAGATAGAGTCAAATGCTTTTCAGCGTTGGTTACACGTTACCTTATGATCAATCTGGGGTCATTTACAGCCTCTCACAAGTCCAAAATTTTTCTTGGCAATGAGGGGGACTCCGCCCCCCTTCAAACCCCCCAAACAGAAGGGGGCACATCCCCCTTCTGCCAACCCCCTGATGTATCTTTTGGTTGGGGGGCCGCGCCGAAAAAGAGGTCACTTTTTTAACAACATTTCTCAAACAAAAACAAGTGTTTGGGGCCTAAATAAGGCATTTTTTTATCATTTGAGACAACAAAAAGGGGGGGGGGGGGTGAAAAAGGCGTTAAAAGGCGTGTATATGAAGTAATGGGTTAATAGTTTTTCAAACTTGACTACATTGAATACATTTATAGTAATATCCATAAAATATTTCAGCTTGAATTGGAGCATACATTGTATCTAACAGAAAGTGGTAAGATGTGGACAAGTTCAATAACTCTGTCACTAAAACTTACAAAAGTAGGCAGTCTATCATATTTAACAGGAATTTTTTACAATGAACAACACATTAAATGCATTTATTCTTATATAACCAAAACTATTATTGTAAGTTTGATCAAATCTTGACCAAAACATGCAATCAGCAAATGGTAAAAAAACACAATGAAATTTATAAAGATGAATCTTTTTTTCTCATGAATACAGAGATACAATTATTTTCAAAAACTGCATTTATCTTTTTTCTTGTTTAATTCATCAAATGTCATCCTTGATTCAGCTTTTACTGAAGGGACCTGGTGCAACACTGTTGTAACCCATGTGTTACGTGGACATAGATACAACAAGTTTACACTTTAACCTAGGATTATGGAGTGATATTAACCTAACTAAATTTATGACTTGACTGTAAATAACTAATATAACTGTCACAATGATATAACATTTATACCTGGAGTTAAAATCTTTGCCAAGTTCTTGTGCATTGAAGTACCAATGTACTGTAGGTGTAGGAAATCCACTGGCTGTACAGTTAATGGTGACGGTCTGACCAAAATCTTTGGCAATAGTCTCTGGAATATGATTGGTCCATTTTGGCTTCACTGTAAAAAAATATGTCACAATGTAACAAATCTGATCAATTATGGTATAAATGATAATCATAATGTTAACACTTTTGAGATATAAAGAACAACCACATGGTCAATGGAGACAAAACAGTATACAGTGATGAAAATGTAGATAATTAAGCCTGGGATAAGATAATGATGAATAACAAATGATGAAAAAAGCAACTGTAACATTAATTTAAAATCTCTTAAAACAATTTCAGTAAAAAATATTGATGTAATAAAATGATAAATTACTTTGAATGTGTGCTTGTTCATTATAATGTTTTTAACCATTTTTTCAACATCAAATAATTTTGCTGACAGTAGTCTGTTTTCACATCTTTCTACATTATCGATGTCAATCATATACCTCTCTAGTCTATTTTTGTATTTTTATGGTTCTCAACCCGCCGTTCAGGTAACTACTTAGTAAATATCTTACACCAGTCTATCTTGATATCATTAAAGATATAGCATGTTTATCTTTGGGTAATTTTTTTCGTTTTGTAAAAAGTTTATTGAAATTCAGAAAATTCTAACTGTATATGTCTAAAGAGAATAAGATAATGTGCAAACAATAATTACAGAGTTTAAATCGTAACATATCTATATGAATTCAAAAAATGTTCATTTAACATTTAAAGAAACTGTATAGCACTTCTTAGTATTTCTAAATATAAAATTTGAACATATCATAAAAACAAAATGAACAAGTCTAAAGTGTGATTTCTACTTTAAAACATTACCTAGATGATTTACGATCCTTAACATATTTGTACATGAATGACAGTCCAATATTCACACCAGATATTATGTAATGTAATGATTCATGAAATATTTTGTTACCATAAACTGTAAGGTTTGCACTGGCAGAGACTCGTTGAAACCCTGATAGAAAGGCTTCACACTCGTAAATTCCATTGTCGGACTGTTTTGGATTCACAATGGTCAGTGACCGCTGACCAATCGAGGATATCAAATATTTGTTGTTAGCCAGAAGCTGGTTTCTGACATCAGTTACCTTAAACCAAGAAATTTGTAACTCTTCCACTGGGCTGTAAAATAAAATAAAATAAACATTTAAATGAGATGATTGAGCTATTGATATTAAAGAACAATATGACTGTATTAAAAATTTCTTTAATAAAACTATTAAAAATGAGGTAAATAGATAAAAAAGAATGAAATAACTGAACTCCATTATGAAATAGATAATACAAATCATATGTCCAAAACAAATAATTTCATTGTGGATCAGACAAACCCTTCTTAAAACTTGGAAATTTACTTTTGTAATCAACAACAGATATGTTCACACTAGCAGATTCAAGAGAGGGCGCCCCAAACATCACCCCCTTCTCCTTAAAGTCACCAACCATACAATATATAGAAATAAGTTTCTATGAAATAGCATACAAATTTATACATATATCTCAGTAAATGATCAGATCTTTATTTTTGTGACTTAAAATTGACATGAAAATTCTTAACTTCTAACTCTATAAATGATGAAAATCATGGAGCTTTCAGAGGCTTTGCCCATTGGCCATCTTGATAAGCTCTGCACTAACCCTGAAAGGAGGCCTAGCAGCAGGGTCACACTTACTCCCTGTAAATTGTCAGTGCTATCAATTTTAAACTAGCTATGCCCCTAAAAGTCTGCACTTTACAAAATTATGTATTCTAGCAAATTTCGTAACCATTTCAATGAGGTACAAAGCAGACCCAAATTCACAGGACTGCACTATTCTTACAAATTGAAAATTTGCTTTGCTTTCACTACAGTCTGCCTACTTTCCTAAAACATAACACCCTGCCCACCACCCAACTTGAGATTTTGTCCATGGATCACACAGGCATATTAGAAATAAAGTCT
Source organism: Ruditapes philippinarum (assembly GCF_026571515.1). Lineage (NCBI taxonomy): Eukaryota > Metazoa > Mollusca > Bivalvia > Venerida > Veneridae > Ruditapes > Ruditapes philippinarum. The sequence goes on from NW_026862466.1 coordinate 149,324, forward strand.
AACTGCTATAATTATTTTCTTAGAAATCAAACTATGTGGGCTATTGTACAATTCTCATTATCTTAAGACTGATTGAAATGTTAATGATAATTTAATAATTAAAACATACCTTGCATTAAATATACATTCAAAGTCAATCTTAGCATCTTGATCCTCATATGCTATTTTATCCTGAGATCCCACGACAAGTGTTGGTCCATGACGCCCTGTCGAACTTCCTGAAAACATAATGTCACAAATAATTTAAACTTCACTTTCAAGCTACTTATAAAACTTTTATATCTGATATAATCATTTATTGGTTGTAGAAAATATTGTACAAACACTATGTTAATATAGTGAAAGCCACCACGTTGTCAACAATTCTCCGTCAATCTTAATTTTAAGTCTCAAACCTCCAACAGTCTTAAACATTCAACTCAGCAATGAAATTTTCCGACATCAAATATTATAGAAAACCAAAGGAACATTCAAAACAATTACCTTGAATAATGACATCATAGTTCGGTCCCTGCTCCAATGTGTTTGTATTTCCATTTAATGCTTCAACTTTATAATAATTTGCATTGTCACCAATTCCCCTATCTAATAGCACCAGGGACCCATTTAGTGTCACTTGATATTTAGATCCCTCTGTATTCATTGGTTGATTAGTATGATACCATGTAATTATTGGCGGTGGATAACTGTCTATATTTGGTACTTCTATCACAATGGCTTTACTGACATTAGTTCTGACGGTATACCGAAGTCCTTGTCCAGTGAACGGGCCCATATCTGAAACAAGAATAATACATTAGGATTTGATATCAATAAAATTCTTCATTATCATCCACATAGTAATCATCATAACTTTTATCATTATCATTACTATCATCACCATAACTATCAATAATCATCTTCTTCATCATCATATTCATCCTCATACATTTGTATTCATCATCATTATTTCACTATTGTTATGCATTGTAGAATTAAATCATATCTAAAAATGTTTTCATAACACAAAAAACTTGCAAAACCCTTCACCATGAACAAATTGTTAAAAACTGCAAATCAGAGTGAACTATAGTGTACATTCTTTATCAAAGATTGTTGTATCAATTAAAATAAGAAGTGTCTATGAATAAGCATTTATGCTGTAAGGAAGGAACGCCAGGGTAAGTTCAAGGAAAGCATTATCCCACTAAATTGTAAAATGAACTTGCCATACTTTGAGAATGGAACTGTTCAATATTGAAGGAGATAGATAGTATTGACTGGACTTATTAATTAAGGGTCACTCTCATTTTACAGGTTAAAATTCAAATCCTATCTACACTCAGAACATCATAATCTTTCCTGTCATTAGAAGTGGAATCTGTATGATGTCTCAGTAATAACTAATGAAATTTGTATTTGATAAAATAAAATTGTTAAACCCTTCAGTGTCTATGAAAGGTTTCACTATACATTTGTACGTACATGCCACTTTAATATCAGCTGGTGAACTCAGCACGGCACCAAGGGGGTTGCTTGCTTCACACCGGTACCTTCCAGCATCAGACCGGCTGATCTGGTTGATCCGGTAAGAATATGTGCTCGCACTCGCATTGGTGATATACGATCCATCTTTTAACCAACGGTACTTTGGGATGGGATTACTATTCGTTCTACACAAGAGAAACTTTGGTGCACCTTCTGGAAATGGATTTCCGGCGGTCGGAGAATCTGTGAAAGAGGTTGGTGGGTACTCTGAAAATATATAAACATACAGTTAATATTATATGCTTAAATTCTATCCATGCTGAAACTTTTTGAAGACCTTAATTGTACTGCCTTGAGACTAAAACAGTTTGTCAATAGGTTAATAAATTTAATATTCATATACTAATTTTAGCAGTTAACAGTATTATCAACATCAGTATAATAAGTATAGGCTGGTCTGATTGGCTCATTTATGTTGGCATTACATGTACTTTGTTATAATACATAAAGCTGCTAACATTACTGGTTTCAAGAAAACTGTAACCACACTTCTGCATTTATCTCATGTATAATTATACTGTATAATTACTGTATAAACTAATTTATATATATATATATATTTTTTTTTTTTTTTTTTTACTTTAAAATATGGCCTTGCGTTTAAATCTTGAAACTAGGTAAGGATTTTTTTTTGTTCTTTCAATATGGTGTAATATTATATACATGCTTAGTAAATATTTGCTTTACTGTGTAAATCTCCTCTTTCAAATGCAATAAAACTCTAGTTTTTTTGCCTTTTATCAGTCAAACACTTTCCTAACTGTTAACATGTAATAAATAATTGTGCCAAATAGGCAAATCTCTTCATTAGACTTATAATCTACAAATCATATATATGTATCTTAAGTAAGATAAGTAAGATATAAATAATACAAATCGGGTCAAAATTTTCAATAAGAAATTATAGTCGAAGAATTCCTTATTGACAAAAGTTATATGGAAAGAAACAAGAGCTGTCCGTAAGACAGCGCGCTCGACTTTTTTATTGCTTGCCAATAAAAAAAGTTTTTGCAGTAAAAGGCAATACAAGAATCTCTGTATTTTTAAAGTGAACAATGGCCATGAGCATTAAGATATTTAGTGAAGAATTATTTTATTATGACATAATTTATGGTAAAGTGAACAAGTGGATAGGAATGAATTTTTTTAGATTTTTTAAGTTTTTTAGTGCTTGCCTATAATACAAAACATTGACAGTTAAGGGCCATAATTCAAATAAAATCTTTGACAGAATTACCTTCTCCTGGACATGTTTGGGAATCATGATTGTAAACAAGTATTCCAACTTTCAAATTAATATCTCAAACAGTTCAGTCAAAAAGTGGACTGGTACTAAAAACTTAACCAAGATTCTAAGTCGATAAAAGGCCTTAATTTTTAAAAACAAATCCTTGACAGAGTTACCTTCTCTTGCGTACAGATGGGGGTAATGATGTGAAATAGCATTAAAAGTTTCAAAGCAATATCTCAAAGGGTTAAGGCAATAAGTGGATTTTACCCATATTCAATGTATTTTCTAAGTCAAAAAGGGGCATAATTCTGTCAAAAACCTTGACAGAGTTATGTCCTCTTGTCTGTTGATGAAGGTCGTGATGGTAAACAAGTATGGTCAGTTTCAAAGCAATACCTCCAATGGTTTTGAAATAAAGTGAGGTGGTACAAAAAACTTAACCAAGCTCAATACACTTTCTAAGTCAAAAAAGGGCCATAATTCTGTCAAAAACCTTGACAGAGTTATGTACTCTTGTCTGTAGATGGAGGTTATGATGGTGAACAAGTATGGTAAGTTTCAAAGCCATACTTGTAATACTTCTGAAATAAAGTGGGGTGGTACGAAAAACTTAACCAAGGTGTGACGCCAACGCCGACGCCGACGCCGGGGCGAGTAGGATAGCTCCCCTTTTCATAGAAAAATCGAGCTAAAAAGGAGTGCAAAAGAAAGAAAGAAATTCAAATTTTTTCCAATTTGTCTTTGAAATACCATCTTGGTCCAGCACTTTTCAGTCACACATTTTGGGTTATTTTTTCCAATTACATGAACATATTTATTGTAAATGTTGGGTCCTTCACATAAGTATGTACATAAACAAGATAACTTACTTATAGATAGTACAACTTTGTAGCTTAAGATATCTAAAACATTGTTTCATCATACAATCTCATGAATAAATTATGAAAAAAATGTGTTATATTTACAAATTCAATAATTGTTTACATTTTATCTAAGATCAAAGGTTAAATTGATTATACTGTGTTATGTGATGCAATGTTTAACAACAAAGGTTCAAATTAATGTATATTGTCCCAATATATACCTTAAAGCTATATCTAAACAATGAAAGTAAACCTGGTCAAATAATGGTGTATGAGTCACAATTTAGTTAAGGAAAAGACAATGTTTAAACTAATATTTCAAAACAAACATTTATATTTAATGTTATCATGTAACTTGTCAACAAATATCTTTTTATAAAGTGCATAATATTGCCGGTTACAAAACAAGTTTTTAGCCCACATATCTGTGCTGCTATATAATAGATATAGCCAACTAACAATGGTGAATATAATAATCCCACAATTCCCCTACCTATATATTTTGACATAATAACGTAACTGTTAAGACATTTTCAGTTTGTAAACTATCTCAAAAACATTGACAAAGAGTTTGGCTACTTCCTGATAAAAAAAAATTAAGAATATTTTATTTGAAATACTTTTATATTTTAAACAACTTTGTTAATGATGATAGTTTTAAATGGTTATGAATTCTTAATGTTTGAATTTTTGAGTTTCAGGGTTTCCAATATAACCAAAATATTAAAAGTGACCAGGCAATAAGTTGAATCCATCAATATTATAGGGGTCATTTTCCCCCAAAAGTTTAGAAAACAGGCACACGTGTAAGTTGATTTACCCAATTCCATAATGAAAATATCTAAAAAAATCTCAATTTTTTACAAGACTGTTTGTAACCTTATCATATGATTATGAAAGATAAGACAATTTCAAGGGTTTTATATTCATATAGATAGGGCTTACATCATGCACTCAACACTTTATTTAATTTATATACATAATAGTTCTTCAAATAGTACTTGTCAAACAACTTTTCAACAAAATATTAGATTAAATTAACCTAATCTTTGATTTTCCTATTCAAATGAGTTGTATACAAGAAAAGAAAACAGGTCATAATATTGCTTTAAAAGTACTGCCTGCAGAATTTATGTCAATTATTTACAAGGTGAGACTTTAAAACTGGTTAAAACTTTTTTTTTACAATTACACCAATAAAAGTGGACAGTGGGGATTCAATTATCTGTAACTGAGAATGAGACCTTTGACAACTTGTTATTTTCACACACTCAAACAAATAGACCTTTCATGAGAAGAATTTGGTAAATAGCAAAGTAAGGAAATAAACCAATTTAGCATATTATTCAATTATCAGAAAGAAACAAACCGAAGATTAATATCATCTTTACGGTCGAAAAATGACATTTTTCTTCCATGTTTAACATTATATGATATCATATTCACTATACTTTCATTAAAAACTTGGCTTATATTTATTGATCCTTATCTCATTTTATTTTTAATAATCTTAAATTGACTTGACCATCTTTCAAGTCTCATTATAATCTTTCAATCTGGATAAAATCATTCATCATTTTTAGGAAAAATTTCACATTAATCTGTACTAATTGGATAGCAAACAGTGTAGGCATGGATAGCAAACAGTGTAGGCATGACAATCAGATTCAGATCTTGGTCTGCACTGTTTGAGCATGCTCAAGTTGGTATTTAATAGTAAAAAAACTATTAAATTGTACAACGCATGTATGTAATTGAACATTTTTTGTATATCAATTTAGGAGTAATTTTTATATCAAACATCTATGAATACCTGTTTAATTGTTAAACAAGTTAAAATCATAAATTTGTGTACATATAATGTCACAACAGTTTTAAGTAAATGGAATGTAAAATGCATTTTTGTTGTTGAGTAATGCTTAATCAACTTTGTCAATTAATTACTTCTTGGATAAGAATGTCAGACATATATAAACAAACACATGATGTCCTTTAGGCAACAATTTATATATACATAATGATTTATTTCATGCTTTCCAGTGTTTAATTGTTATATATCAGATGATTATATTCTGATAAACCACTAGTGAAATTTATAAAATATAATTTTCACTGTAGCCGGACTATATCTGAATGTGGATGAAAAGAAAATCATAACTAAATGGAATAACAGGCAGAAATAAATGCCGTTATATGTAAATTTTGCTTCTTTAAGAAAAGAAAGTCAATGTCATCATACATCATGTTAAAAATTTAACAAAATTAGAGACATTTAACAGAACTATATTTCAAAACTGATGATGTGACGTCATGATATAATGACGTCACAAAGGAGAATGCGCGACGTTACGCGGAAAAATCTGTAAAAAAATACTTAAAATCACTTAAAAACATAAAATATAAAAACAATTGTTTTGCTTTTATACATAATGATTGAAATACTATTTCATTCGTGAAATCACCAGCTATTATTATTTTCACTGTGCTATGCACTCTAAATATTTATTCATCTGGTTACTCAGTGAATATATATTTCAATTTACAAGTAAAACAAACAAATATCCTCAATGTGTATGTTTCTACTAAATAGGGTGGGCGATTTTCACCAAAACAATGATGTAGGGTATATTAGGCATACCACACTGAAAGTTAATACACCACTTTATACACAATCACAGTAATCTTTGAAACAATATCCTTACACAATTTACCATTGAACACACCTGTATTTTACCTTAACACACATTGTCCAGACATTACCAGGAGCTTTTTATAGTTGCCTTATATCAGATAACAACTACTCTTTACATTATACTGGCAGGATAAATGCTCCCAAACATGCAACTGTTTCAATATCTTAAATGTAGAAAAAGAGAGAAGTACATTCTTTTGTAAAAACAAAAATGCACGGCCATTATATATTAACCATGGTTAATTAATTAATTTAATGAATCACATTTTTACATTACTTAACACAGTCACAGATTGTGACAAGCTTAGTCTACCTTTATTAATTAGATTTAAACACCTCAGTCTTTTTATACTGTGCTATTATACATGTATATATATACAATACATAACATGCAATGTACATAAATGAGAAATTATACAGTTTTAGTTAATGCGAGAAATTCTAGATATTTTCTCTGCAAAACATTGGTACAAGATGTCAATATTCCTGCAAAGTTGTATGAATGAAATTGTCACAATTGTGGTTAAAGAAATGTATTCTTAGAATTAAATAATTACATAGTCATATAGAACCAGCATAATCACATTTTAATATTTAAAATTGTTATCAAGATTCCATTTGTGTGAATGCAATTGTATTTTCAGACAGAAATTGCTAGTAAAGCAAAAATAAGATTTTTATCACTTAATAAAAAGCTTTTGTCCTTTTTTCCAAATAGGTTTACATGAAGATTTGTACTTTAGTTACATGGCAAGTACCATGACACTGGTCTTTTTAAGACTCCTAACTTAACTGAAATTAGACAACCGGTTGTGACTTAATTAATAAATGTGAAATTAGAGAAGGGTAATTCGATATATCAATTACCACTGTCTTTATGAGTCATTATAGTGAAGTTTTGAAAATTCTTGGGAGCTTGATCAATAAATCAAACTGCCTGATCAATAATTAAAGTTTAAGGTTTAAACCAAATAATTGTTTTATAGTTACATTGTATCTTGTCTAAGTTATTTCATTTGGTAAATTTAGTTTGACCATTAGAAGATTCAGTTTTGCAACCAGCTTGGATTGAATGATCAATGTGATGATGTACAAATAATCTTCTACTTTAAGTATCTTTGATCTCTTTGTAGGACACAGGTGTTCATTAACAACATTGAAATTCAATGATATTTGCCTATTTTCAACATAGCATAAATGTCACCCAGGGGGTTCACATTTTGTACATTGATGGACTTCATGCATTACCAGTAGTAGACATTATCCGAAGGGAAAAGAGTCAACTCGGCCCTATACCAACTCGGCACGGGTCAACTCGGCACGGGTCAACTCGGCCCACTTTTCAAAAATATATATAACGTATGAACTTTGCTTTGCTTGTTGTTAAGGTAAATGAAATATATCTTATTATTATATAATTATGCATTGTACTTCTGCCGAAATAAAGTATATTTAGAAGAAAAAAAAGTTATTTATTTGTCTTGCAGATTCGATAAGATTAATATAGTTCTAATAAAAATGTGTTTCCTTAGATGCATTTTGTTTGTAAAGTAATGTTAAAAAATATGAAACAAAAACGTGTTCACTTAATATCATAAGCGTCTAATTAATTGCAGGTGGTCAGTAATCAAATTTGAATGAATGAGTCAATCATAATTATCACCTAATTAATCGGTATCCTTAACATACACATTGATTGATAATAAAAGCCCGTGACAATAGGAATCCTTTAATGTCTTTTACCAATTTCTTTTAATTTGTAATTGTCAAAAGCTTTAAATTAAGATTATCATAAAAAAAATCGTTACTGTCAATCCGTGTATTATAAATAATTACAATAAATAGTGATAACACAAACCTAAATATTAATAATTGAAGAGTGGGCCGAGTTGACCCGTGCCGAGTTGGTATAGGGCCGAGCTGACTCGGGGGCCGAGTACGTTTTAGGGCCGACCTGACCCGTATTCATCCGAAGTCTATGGGAGGGGTGAACTGTTTTGTTCCCTTTCATAACAACTTACAGGAGTTTCTCCATATGTCAATCAAATTTCCTGATTACGTATTTAGAATTGTTTCATTTTAAAATTACATGTAGCTTGTACAAGTAATTTAGTCACATACTAGTCAATGTCTAATAAATCATGTACCCAATTACATTAATACAGTACAAATTTTGTGTGTAGTTAGTTTTATTTATGCTTGGCGCTGGATTTAACCATATATTTGAGATTTAGCAGTGTCCATGCACGTCCACTGCATATAAGTCACATCAGGGACATCTTTTCATGATGATCTTCTTTGATTTGTTCTTCGTTTGTTGGTGGAGAGTGTAGGATACGACAATATACTGCCAAGGCATAACATTTCCGACGGCATCATAACAAAAACGGCTCTTGTTAGAGTCACTAGCCTATGGAGTTAGTCACGACACTGGACCAATTGTCTCGCTCTAGCTCTGGTACTTGAGGTGACCTGCTGGTTGCCTTCTCCGCTATGTGCACTACTTGGGACAGATAAGGAGAAGACAGTACAAATACAGAATGAGCTTAGTATATATTCTCCTGATTTAGACCTCGGGGGTCTAATCCAGGATACAGGCGCGGTACCCACAGGGGTAGTCCAACTAATTGTACTGCGTGACAAGATATTGTGCAATTTTCGTGTCTGGGCAATAGCTCGCCTCTAAAAGCGAGATTCTGCCCCAGAACGAAAATATCTCAGAATCAAGATTTGGCATGTCAATATATTTTGACTACCCCAGGGGGTAATATATTTGTGAATATATGACAAATATTTACTTATAAGCTTACATTAACAAATATGGATGAATCAACACAATCATACAGTGACATATAATGTTTAATAAGCAGCTGTCACTTATTCTGTCTAATAATAAAAAAAAATGTCATATTTTTGAAACACCTGCACAGGTAAATGTATTTGCTTACCTTGACAAGCTACTTTATCATATTTCAGGATCACTAGCACTAACAATAAAGATAATCCACGGAGTGCCCGATGTGATTTTAACCTATGATTAGAACTCATTATAACCAGACGAAATGTTCCTTAGTTCCGTTGCATGGTCTGTCCGAAAGAAAAATCCAGGTAAAAATTAGGACACTCAAAATAAACACAAGATTACTTTGTCTTATCAAACTGCTATTATACTTGACAGTATTATGTCTTATTGTCTATATGAAATTACCTTACGATGGTACATGCTAAAAACTGTAATTAGATAACAATAAAAGGTGTCAGGGAAGGGTGTTCGGATGTGTCACCAAATTACGTGGTCCGCCATCTTGGATGCCGATAAACCAGATAATTTTTCAAATTTTCTTAATAAACTTCAGTCAAAATATTCCGAAAACTTAATTCCTTGTATATCCAAAATATCTTAATCCCTTGTGTATTAACGATTATGCAAGAAACATGCGAAAATCCATTGATCTTTTGGTACACCTTTTGTGTTTCCGTTACAAATAATAATAGTGTGCACGTGACAATTTTACCATACCTTATTGGACGGGATTTATGAGCAATCACGGAGGTGCGTCGCTTTGACAGGTAAATACACGCTGGTCATCCGTGTCCAGTGTAGGTGTAAGAAAGGGTTTTCATTGATCTCATTGTTTGGACTATTTTACTTTTAGATCAAGATACCAGATCCCAGTCAAGCAGATCATTTTAATGAAGTTATGCAATAAATTTTATCTTAGGCCTGTAGGGTCAGGGTCTTTAGAATAGAATAGAATATTTGAAAGACCCTGCTGGGGCAAAAAGGTATTTTTGTCCCAGATTCTAGATAATTTGTTAATTAAAGCATAAGAAAACACAATTTTACTTAGGATATGTACATGTCATATCATTAATATATAAATGTACAAAATTATATAGATCTATAGCCTAGTTCTGGCTTCCAAAACTTTATAAGCTGCTTTTCATCTGAAGCAGCTTCTGTTCACATCATGTCATACTAGTAGTCTTTAGTATCTAAACTCTAACTCTTAGGGGTTTTCAAAGAAGTCTCATTTTTTAAGTTTTTACTATACACCACAGGAACTTGAAATTCTATCAAATAACCAATATTAATGATAATATCCAAAATATACCCCCTATACAGTATAAATTATACTGTATAGGGGGGTATATTTTGAATATTATCATTAATATTGATAGAATTTTAAGTTCCTGTGTATACACATACAAGGAAATTTAATCAATGATCCTCGGGGCGGAACCAATTTTAACCCCAGTGCCCTTATTTGAACAAACTTGGTAGACACCCATTAGAAAATGTTTCATGCTAAATATCTTACCTCTAGCTCTTGGGTTTTTCAAAAAGAAGACTTTTTAAGTTTTTACTATATACATAAAGGGAAAAACAATGACCCCCTGGGGCGGGGCCAATTTTCACCCCAGGGCTTTATTTTTAACAAACTTGGTAGACACCCTTTGGAAGATGTTTCATGATTAATATCTTAAAGCTCTAGCTATTTTGTATTTTTAAAAGAAGATTTTTTAAGTTTTTAATATACATTAAATTTATACAAATAAGGAAAATCATGCCCCCGAACCCCCCTATTTAAGGAGTACATATCAAAATAGCTCAGTTACGCCCCCGCTAAGTGAACGATTTTTATTGTTTTCTACAGTGAATTTCGAAAAAAGTTACCAGCTTAAATGCATGTCCCTCATATATTGAACAGATACGTTACCACACTTAAGGTAAACCTGAGTAAGAGTAATATGAACTTGTAACATATTGAACTCAAGTTTCATCATATTTCATAATTCAAAAATAATTTTGACTACAATATACATCCTAGAACCACAATGACTTTGCAATGATGAGGCAAATTGGATTATACTTTAAAGTGAAACAGATACGTAACCATGATATCCCACTGAGAAACATTTACTATTACCAGCACTTAAAAGAAGGATCGCATTTATGCATTATTCAAATATATGCTTTATAAAACTTAATATTTGATCTATTTGGCAAACATATGTGTATATCTGATATATTTTAAATTTTTGACCAACAGATGCGTTAATTACCAACAGATACGTTACCAATATTTATTGTTTGAATCTTAATTGGCGATTTCGCTCAGTTTTGATATGGTTTCATGTTAAAAATCACAGCATAACGTACGTGTAGCCGATAAATGATGCATTGATCTCGATTTTATTGGAAAACTGAAAATGTGAATCAGGAATTTGAAATTCAAGGATTAGTCGAGTTTTCTAGAAAATAAAATGTTGAAAAAATAGGAAAGAAACATATAAAGATTTACTGTTTTATTTCCTGGAATAAATATATGTTGATATCTTTTTAGTTTGCAAAATTTGTATTAAAAATAAAATGTAGAGGACTGTATAACTTCTGGTAACGTATCAGTTTATCATTGTAACGTATCTGTTTAGAAAGAGATTTGAGTACTGTTTAATATATATAACTAAATCTTCAACAAAACTTTGGTTTAAATTAGTAATATATGGTTAGGCAATATATAACAGCACTCTAACGTAATGAAAAAAAACAACATATTAAAGTATTTTTAAATGAATGCCCGTTAGTTTCCAAATTTTAGTCAGCGTTGTATCAAGATAGTCTGTCTATGGTAGGAATGGACTAATTTGGATATAGATCAACATCTTGGAGGTGCACATATATATGGATTGATTATAATACTAAGTTAGTTTTCTTTAAGCGGTACCATTGTTTCTGATATAATTTTGTTAAATGTAGATAAGCATATACATGTAGGCTTACTCATATCACCATTCAGTATGACACAATCAAGGATCGAGATTGTACCAGTATATAAAGACAATTGAACAGCAGATGAACCAAAAAGACAAACGAAATACAGAATGTCAATTCACACTATGAAACACTCAAATTAATCTAGCTGTTACATATTCTAATAGATGGGTGTCTTTATTTAAATGTTCTTGTTAAAGTCACAATGTTATTGACTATTTGAAGCTACAGTCAGAAAACAATAAAACCTAAAAAAACTGGAAAAGATTTTGTGTGTTCTATTTAATATTAAAAGTACTGGTTCAGACATATTATTTATTGGTCAGTTGTTTAAAAAAAACTTTATGAATATCTATCTACGTGTTCAGGGTTTTTCATAATTTTGTTCATAGTAGAACGGTGAAACAGATACGTTACTATGATTTAATATTCGTTTCCACTTAGCGGAATAAATTTATACTGTTAATGCTTTTATAAGTAAATCATGTATTTGGAATAAAAACGTCTGATTAATAAGTAACATTTTCATCAGCTTCAGTTCGACGTGGATTTTTTTTAAAATGGATATTGATGCATGATATTTTGTAATTTATACTGGTGCTATATTGTTGAAAGAATGATAATGAATTTCTAAATTGTGTATATTATTAGTTATAAAGATCGTTGACAGGTTATATGGCCCTATATAAACGGCTATTTGTAAATATAAACCGAGCCGCTAGGCGAGGGTTATATTGCAAACAGCCGTTTATATACGGCCATATAACCTGTCAACAATCTTTATAACGAATTTATAATACAGCAAACTTTTTTTTTAGAGAAAAAAGTAAGATTTGTTCATGAATCGACAACAGCCGTGTATATAAAACTATATAAACGTCACGATTATCCAATGAAAAACGACGTTACAAACGTGCAGTATTATAATCATGCTAAGTATTTTTATCTAGTCTCTGAAAGCAATTGGAAAAATGGTAACGTATCTGTTTTTTGCACAAATCTCGAATTCTTGGTGTCTCTCTCCTATTAACTAATATTAATTAACAATGTATATTTAGCATTAGATTGCCATACACATACATATATTTGTACAACTACATAAAGTACAACACGTTATTTATATCTGAACATGTCTTTAATATATCAAAAGAAGGTAGATTTAAGCTTAACCCTTTACCTCATATATACGCGAAACAACGCACTTTCGACCCCCCCCCCCCTTTTTTTAGGCCTGAAATAGTGAAAAATGTCCTATTTGGGCCCCAAACACAGGTTTCCGTTTGAGAAATGTTGCTAAAAAAGTGAGCACTTTTTCGGCGCCGCCCCCCCACCCCCCGTCCAAAAGATACATCAGGGGGTTGCCAGAAGAGGGATGTGCCCCCTTCTGTTTAGGGGGTTTGAAGGGGGGCGGAGTCCCCCCCTCATCACCAAGAAAAATTTGGACTTGTGAGAAGCTTAAAATGACCCCAGATTGATCATAAGGTAACGTGTAACCAAAGCTGAAAAGCCTTTGACTCTATCTCAATCCCTTGAGAAGTTGCAGCACTTTGAAATAAATTTTGATGGAAAAAATCGAGGCAAAATAGTGATTTTTGGCAATTTTGAGATGTCCCCTCGTTGCCATGGTAACAGGAAATTTAAGACTGAGCATGTCGTTACAAAGGCAATGGTCCAGTCAACATTTGTGCCAAGTTTGATTAGTATTGAAGCATTTTTCATAGTTTCATAGCAGTTTGAACTTGTAAGAGGAGGCTTTTCAGTGAAAATGGCCATTTTTCACAATATGCTCATGGGGGAAAGGGTTAACTAAAAAAATTATAAATGTTACAAAACAACAATTTTTCACAAAATTTAGGTAAAAGACCACATCTTAACATGGAAAAACTAGATTTTGGGTGATTCCAAAGTTTTTCATCATTTTTTGTTAACCCTTTACCTCATATATACGCGAAACAAAATTAACGCACTTTCGACCCCCCCCCCCCCTTTTTTTTAGGACTGAAATAGTGAAAAATGTCCTATTTGGGCCCCAAACACAGGTTTTCGTTTGAGAAATGTTGCTAAAAAAGTGAGCACTTTTTCGGCGCCGCCCCCCGTCCAAAAGATACATCAGGGGGTTGCCAGAAGGGGAATGTGCCCCCTTCTGTTTGGGGGGTTTGAAGGGGGGCGGAGTCCCCCTCATCACCAAGAAAACTTTGGACTTGTGAGAAGCTTAAAATGACTCCAGATCGATCATAAGGTAACGTGTAACCAACGCTGAAAAGCCTTTGACTCTATCTCAATCCCTTGAGAAGTTGCAGCACTTTGAAATAAATTTTGATGGAAAAAATCGAGGCAAAATAGTGATTTTTGGCAATTTTGAGATGTCCCCTCGTTGCCACGGTAACAGGAAATTTAAGACTGAGCATGTCGTTACAAAGGCAATGGTCCAGTCAACATTTGTGCCAAGTTTGATTAGTATTGAAGCATTTTTCATAGTTTCATAGCAGTTTGAACTTGTAAGAGGAGGCTTTTCAGTGAAAATGGCCATTTTTCACAATATGCTCATGGGGGAAAGGGTTAAATAAACAATTTCTAATAAAGTTTTTTTAAAGTAAAAGAAGATTAAACATATTAAACTTATTATTTTTCATGGAGGAGGCGCGTACTGTAGGGAGTAAAACGACTATAAATTACCTAGTTTATTGAGATATATAGAAAACAAGCAATTATCATAGTATTGCAAGCAATCCATAAGTCCCCTACCGGTAAGAGCCCAAGCAACATTCTGAAGGGCCATTGGCCATTCACTTAGGTTCCTATTTTAAGTAAATTTGTTGAAAAAGTTCTTTAAAAGTGATCACAGGAAACAGTTTTTATGTTCAGACAGACGGACTGAAGGACACTCTAAAGTTATTTTTTAAACATCCCTGTTATCAAAATATAACATTTTTAAAATCCTATCATGATTGAAGAAGTTGGAGTAAAAATTACCAATTTCTCAAAAAAAAGTCTAAGTTCAAAAGGGGCATAATTCTCCCTAATAGTCTTGCTAGAGTATTGAACACTCACAAATGTTGAGTGACAATAAGAAACATTTATATGAAGTTTGAAGTAGATACATTCAGAAAAAGAAGTTATTAAAAAAAAATTTTAAAGGGAAAGACAAGGTAAGAATTAAAACTTGATTTCAGAAAAAGAATACAATAAATAATAAGTCTGCAAATTTTCTGCCGCCAAATAATAATATTAAACGAATGATAACAAAATTTAAATCGCTAAATCACCGATTTTTACAAACCAGTAAGCGCGGCCATGTTTGTGTATTGGCCGTATAAAAACAGGTGCGCGTGATGTCATTTCCCCACATCTTTAGATTCATGATAAATCTAGTTAAATCGTAAGGAAATATTTATATTATAAAGTATTGACCAGACAATTTAATTTTCACAGGAGGTGAAGAGGAGATTTTTTATGGTTCAAAATACGTAACAATATCAAAAAAAAAAATAAAAAAATAAAAAAAATAATAAAGAAACGTACGGCTAGCCAATAGTTCTAGCCGTACGTGAGTCACGAACGACTAGCCAGGGCGCACTGTATTGTCTAGCCGTACGGCACTTTTCAAAATAATATTGAAGTCGAACGTTATAAAATTGTTGATTTTCATGCTTATCTTTTGTTGTTTTATTTGTATGAATTATTAAATAATTTTTGTTAATTTTAAGCACATGGATCGAATAAAAAATGATCGGAGTGGAATAAATAAATAAAAAGAACATTGAATGAAAAAAAAAACGGTGAAATGCAAAAATAATTATATAATTTTCAAAACTGTAGATAAATATCGAACATAAAAGCGCAGTCAATCAATTAATAAGCCTTAATTAAAACCTATCCAGGGACTGACAATAGAATTTTAGAATGCCTTTCACGGAACATGCAAACTTTCCTAGATGGACAAACTTCTATACAGTACCGTCGGTAATTGTCGCAATTATCAAGAGCCTAACAACAATCATTTTCAGTGTTTGTTGTTTTTTTGTTGTTTTTTTTTCATATAAAAGGTGTCGAAACTTAAACTTAATGAAACAAAAAAGGATTATTATCAAAATTTTGTAAACTATTTCAATTGGTGTAAATGCAAGAAAAGGCTATTTTTTTCTCGACATCTTGCGATGACAAAGATCGATATATATAGCGATCAAGGCGATTAATCTCTAAAAAGTTAACATCCAAAGACAATAAATGCTGTTTCTTGGTTAAAATCCTCGCTTAAAGTCATAACATATGCATTTTCGACTTCCATAAAATTTTGAAAAGTGCCGTACGGCAAGCCAATACAGCGTGTCCTTGCTAGTCGTACGTGACTCACGTACGGCTAAAACTTTTGGCTAGCCGTACGGGCCCGTACGCTAGCCACTTCTATTATAAAAACCCTACTAAAACGTGTTCTTAATAGTACATATAATTAATTTTTTGCATTTGATTCTGACTTTCAAATTTAAAGGTGTGAACATATGTTATAATTGATGTACACATTTCAAAAATATAAGCAACTCTTTTGAAAAGTAAATTGTTAACATGTCTGTGTGTATTTGCGTTTATTTATACTCGCCACCGGTTGCCCATATGGGCGAGTCCCCCAGAAGAGTATTAGTCATTTTAGATTTTTGGAGGATAGTGCAATTACAGATACAGAAAGATGCCCCAATTCCAGAAGCTTCTCCTGGTTCTTTAGCGTGCCAAGTGTTTAAGCACCCATACACGGGACCTCGATTTAAAGTCTCATCCGAAAGACTGATTAGTAATTTTAGTTGGCCAGCCCGGGAATCGAACCCACAATGTCGAGATTACAAGTCTCGCGCTCTAACCGATTGAGCTATGCGGGCTGGCTAGAACATGTCTGTCAACGTATGATGCTGCGCATCGTAATCGTAGCCTAATATTAACTGCAGGCAAATCATTTTTATTGGCTGCTCAAAAATCTAATTTGCATAATTTATTCACACAATTGCTGGTTCTTACTACTTATGTCTAATACTGCGCATTGTCCATTTTAATTGTTCCTAATTTGCACCAAATGTTCCTGTCACACTGTGTACTGACGATTTTTATTGCTCCTTAATTGTATGCCTCTGTGCCGACAGACCTTTTGATCATGCACAATGTTGCCCTGATTGGTTAATCACCCATGTCAAATATTCTAATGACGAAATAGACATCTATTTTTTTACGCTTCATCAGTGAACTGACTGACCTCAGGGGGAATTAGGTTCCACACCTGTCAAATTATACTGTCTTAAAATAGCAACACATTTTTTTCAGTTACCAATAATCATTTTAAGTATTAAGTAGATATATGATTTTTTGTTTTATTGGATTAAATTTACGGTAGTAGAAATGCGTATCTGTCGGGGAAAGGAATTTGGTATGTAGATAACGTGGAAAAAAGCATAAGGGAACTGGATAAACCGTAAATGGCGGAAAATCGCGTCCTTAGCAATTGGATTTAGTTGATATTTTACCTGAAAAAAAAGATACATGACCGGCGATGTACCCTATTTGGACAGCTTGTCTAGCGAAAATTAAGTACAAAATAAAAGGATATATCGTCAATTTGAAGAAGTTTCTCATAGAACCCAAATTAAATTTATGGTTTATCTTTGAAAATTAAGCAGTCATTGCTTAAATCACAGGAACCTGAAATTCTATCAAAAACAAAAAAATAACGATTTAAAAAAAATCCCATACATATACTATAAAAATGTTTTTTTATAGTATATGTATGGGATTTTTTTTAAATCGGTATTTTTTTGTTTTTGATAGAATTTCAGGTTCCTGTGCTTAGATCATCAGCAAGCTTGAATATCGGACAAATGATGATTAATGTCGCGGCGTCTTCAATTAATTAATTAAAGCAATTCAGTTCCATGTGATGTTTTCATAAATAATATATAATGTACGCAATAAAATTAATAAGTTCTTCATCAAGATATATTTCATTTGTACCAGCGTGTACACTTATACCGGAAGTGGGTATAACACGTCACAATCTCGGTCTCGTCTGTCTCGCGAGAAATGACAGAACGCCAAAATGGCGGCGCCCATGAACTTATTTCTCAAGTAAAAATAGTGTCTTAAAACACGAATTTCTCTCTTATAGGGTTGATGTCAATAGGAAAACTGTCATGGTTCCTCTTTTTAAATGATGAATATTTATATTAGACAGACATCAATCCATCCATTCCTATTCCTTTAATGAAAATTTTAAGTTCAAGGGAGGTAATTCTGATAATTTTTGTGCTAGAGTTGTAAACCTTGTCACATATGATGTGGTTGATGACAAGCAACTTATATTTAAAGTTTGAAGAAAATACCTTAAGAAATAAAGAACTTATAGTGAAAAAACTTAAAAACTAGAATCAGAAATCTTGAAATTCTATTTGTTGCCATAGCAACCAGAATTTTCAACATAGGATGTAAAAAAAAAGGATGTGCATAATTTCCATACAGCCATTTACCAGTATGTCAAGTTTCATAAACATATTTTCAGTACTTTTTGTGTTATCACTGGATCCAGGTTATGTGTAAAATTTGCCATATTTTCAGTCTATTTGTTGCCATAGCAACCAGAATTTTCAACATAGGAAGAAAAGAAAAAAAAGACGTGCATAATCTCCATACTGCCATCTATCCATATATCAAGTTTCATAAAAATATTTTCAGTACTTTTTGCGTTATCGCTGGATCCAGATTATGTGTAAAATTTGCCATATTTTCAGTCTATTTG